>NW_019725845.1:232608-237117 GCF_002891405.2 Cryptotermes secundus
TGTGCAGCAAACATTTCCTGGACAGTGATTTCACTACAGCTGAAAGGGTACACCTGAACAGAGTAGCAGTTCCATGTGGCTCAGATTCTGCTTCACAGTCACTCCCACAATCTCCAGTCCCTTCCTTGAATCCCTTGCCTCATGAAGACTGTACTCATGTTGTATTTCCCACCACCTACAACCACCACCATTCCCTGTAACACATATTCCTATCCATGCACACGGTCCTTCCACTTCCTTTAAATGTTTTCAGTGCAACCATTACCAACAGCAGCCACCAACTTTTGCAGTAAAAGAAACCTCGTTTCTCCTAAGCCCTGTAAATATAAATGCTTCTGATGGGGAACTCAGGCATATCAATCATTGCAGCAAGCACAACACTGTATTGGCTACAGGTAAGGACCACTGCACTCTATACTATGAATTATGTTCTGTTATGAGAGGAGTGGCTAGCGAGAATAATGAGAGCTAATTTTTTAAGTAATTGTCCCAAGAACCCAGTTGTGATCAAACAAATGTCATTGTCATCATTCATTACTTATGAAACTGTACATCAATATACAATTTTATTATAAATCTTATTTTACTGTCTTATGTGCAACTTTTTAAGTTTTAAATTTTAAACCTAAAGTTAATAAATCGTTTCACATAAGACTGTAAAATAAGATTTATAATAAAATGGAAGAGTGCAACAGGATGCTACAATACAAACTTATCAATACACAAGTTATATAGGATATCTCAAATGTTTTAGGGTAATTAAAAATGTTCAAAAAGCAGATCACACTATCAGTAGTATGATTTAAAAGAGAATAAGGTGGTGACAAGTGCTATGAGGAATAATTTAATGAAATATACAAAATCTTTATAATGGCAGTCCCTTTCAAGTAAACGGTGTTATTTTCAAATCTGAAGAAGTCCATCATGTGAGGAAGCCCACTAATTTCCTTTTTAATGTTCTTTCAGTGGGGTGTTGTGGTGAATACCTGGCAACAGATATTTGATGATCACCTTGTGAACACATTTGAAGCTATTCGTTCGTAGTCTGGTTTGAACAATACTCCAACTGTCGGACAGTTTTTAGATGCCCTGAAGGCTAACATCATCAGTGCACTTGCTATCAGAGGTATGTGTGGAACTAGTTGTGAGGATGATGGTGCTACTGTTGTGTGTAACCTACAGTTATTGTTCAGGGCACCTGATGCTTCTTCACCACATCTGTCCACAAGTCATGGCAAGGAAACCCCTGATGAAGTTCCTGAGTTTCCATGTTACTCAACAAGTACTGTGGTGGCAGCGGTGGGATTCACGAACGGCACTCCGAAGAGACTGATGCCTCAAACCAGAAAGAAAAGGCTTGAGAAGAAAATAATATGGAACCAGAGACGGCCAGAAGATTAACAAACCATCCGCCAGGGAGGCGGAGAGTGAACGAGCACAAATTAAGGGTCGGCGAGCAGAGACCGCGACCATGGGAAAACGCAGTGAAGGAAACTGCGAGGAAGGCCAAGAGGGCCGCAGTCGGAACCTGAGAAAAACGATCACCGCCCGAGGACAGAGGGGCGGGAGAGCACCAACAGTGGCAGGAATGTTACCACAGGCAGTATACATGGAGCCGCGAGCGCTCCTGGTTTTTACGAGCTCGGAAGTAGTGGACAACGAGCAACATAGAACACAGAAGCGACCTAGAGAATCAGCTGATGGCACCAACACGTAGCAGAATGCAAGCGCTGCAACACCATCGGTAGCGCCGAGATAGCTACTACAGCGAAAGGCAAAAGTGCGAACGAAGCAGTTCTACGTCACGGAACAGCTGGTCGAGCTGTGAGCAACGAGAGAGGCTGCTACGTCAAGACGTCTAGAAGGCAGGCCTATGAGACGCCACGGAGGTTGGCACGATATCCCGCCTGACGGAATAGGCGAGGGGATAAACGGTCCAGGGGACTGTGTGAAGAGTCGCCTCAGATAGGGACTCGATAGGGAACCGGTACGCAGAGGAAGCGTAACCAGGGACATGGCTGACTGGGTTCAGCGTGCTTGCTAGTTGGAAGCAAGCGTGATTCGTAGGCGCACTACGAGTGATAGAAGTGGAGTAAAACTGCTGAACTTGCAATTCGCCTCTAGCTGGGAGAGAAGCTACTCATACGCTCAACACGAAGGTCGAGGAACGACTGACCGAGAACCGTCGAGTCAGCGGAAAAGCCACAGCTGAGGAAGAGACAGAGACAGACGAAGGATAGAAAAAGATGACGCTAATGCGACGAGCGATGCGAATCGTCAGCGCTAATACACGCAGTGCCAGTGGGCAGTCGACCTTGACAATGCCCGAGAAACGCGAGTTAACAAGAAAACCAGACATGACTACTCACTACGCCCCGAATACATCGTAACCACAAAGAGTAAAGACGGTCGGAGACCGAAGCCGCGCAAAAATAGCAGATATTGACACGCCCCATTGTTTACAGGTAGAGAGGGACCCCAGACTAGCAGTAGGCTAGGAAATAACGTTTTGATAGAACAGGGTTAATTATCACGGTATTGAAATTTGAGATTATGTATTTATTTTATGCATCGGCCTAAGTTGCAGTCCTGTCCACAGAGAAGGCCATTCGCCTTGTTATCCAAATCCCTCTAAGACCCGAGAAGCGAACCTACCTTGTGTACAACCCGGTAGCGTTACTAATGATAGAAAGGACAGACGAGACTTGCCTGAGTAGCCTATATTTTGGAACCACCCAAGGTTACTCACTGTGTACACGAGAGATTGTGTCAAACAATTTTCGGCCTATATTTAGAAAACATTCCGTCAAAGATGCATGGCTGTATGCAGTAAATAGACTCACGAGAGTAGAATGTAAATGCATAAACACTCACAATTGCCTTTTAAATAAAACAAGTTTCCAGGGAACAGGAGTACTCGAGCAGCCATAGGGCTGCGACATATTAGCTGGAACGCTGACGTTACCAGCTAGCCGCCAATTCCAATCCCGAGCAGAATGGAAGGACCAGGGGCTAATCGTGCCACCAGTACCGGCACTTCTACGCCCAGAGGAAGTGGAGTACGTGAGGAGGCACCGCGGAGTACTGGACGAGGTGTGGACCGCATGGGACGAGTCAGACGGCAGCCAGGCCGCCATACCAGCCCCCATGACGATGGACCGGTTGCAGAAGCAGATCGAGGCCCAACTCTACGCGTGGAAGTGGACATACGGCGGTGTCGTGGCCGGTTCGACAGCAGCAGCCACGGTGATCGGTCTGTGCTTGTGGAGGCACAGACGGGCGTTACCCGTCTTCCGAACACGCGACGCGAGAAGGAGGGCCGGAGGAGACAACGCGGAGAGGGACAACGCAGCCCCTCCGAAGGGCGCTACCAAGACAGGACCCAACGACCAGGAGATCCGAGATGCGAGCCAGCAGACCGGAGACCCAGGGACCCGCGCCGAACTCACAGTGTACAAGTGAAACACAGACTTGTGGTGGGAAAACATGAACTGAAAGAGACAGATGATAACGAATTCATGTAATTTATGTAATATGTGGATAATTTTTTTGTGGTGGAGAAACCAAGCCAAAAGGAAAAGTGGATTAATGAACAGAAAGAGACATATGATACCCACTAATGGAAATAATGTAATTAGTGTAACTTGTGTATAATTTTTTTTTTTTGTAATCTCTTTGGGACGGGTAAACCAAACTTAAAATGGTGGTGGATGTAAAGTTAAGTATAGAAAACAAGTGTAATATTTTACCCTTGTAGGAGAAAATATTTCACGTTTTGTGAGGGGGGGGTGTAGAGGCTCAAATTTGAGATGGGAGATTGTAAGGCATTACCCAAAATGTTCGAGACTTGCGAAAAGCGTTTCACAGTTATTACAGTAATCTGTCAACACCTGGACAGGCAAATAGGTTAAGAGTGTTGATGATCAGCAAGTATGTGTAACCGCAGTAGCAAGGAGCTTGCCTCACTAGGCCACTGGAGTATCGTAATATTACCGCATACACAGCGATGAGACGCCAGGGGTCCGCCCACAACCACCAATAAGAACCAATTAGAATATTACTATGAGAATTGAGGACACTGAGGAGGAGTTACCTACCCTCTGTCGTCAACAGCTGAATTAGCAAATTAAAACTATAAATTACTGAATTTCGGGGGACTTGGGATTATGATCTAACACAGAATATTCAGTTGTCAGCCGGAGGCGCTATTCAATATGGGTCTGACGAGTGCTGGAAGTTAGCCTGCATTCTTCTATGTCAAGTAAGTCTCTTTACTCATATACGCCATGCTGTTAAACATTATTGTTGATAAGAGTGTTGAGTGATTTCAAGGTGCAAACTCCAGTGTACCCGGCGAACCCTTAGGGGAGGATACGAGAATTATGTAATTGCCTAGGATGTTAGTCAGGCAAGAAGGGTTATAGTGTATGGTCAAGGTTATGGTCAGTGTGAAGTGAAGCATATGTAGACCCGACTGAAAGTCGGCCTTGTTTAATAATGTAAATATTG
>NW_019725845.1:242055-271071 GCF_002891405.2 Cryptotermes secundus
GGCATCATTCTGCCATCCTCAGGTGTATCAATCACGTTAAACCATTACACTGCCCGCCGTCAAGTGTCCATTTATAAAATGATATAAAATGTGTGTTCNGTTCACGTTATCTCGACACTTGAGAGCTACCTCCGGCGCGGTTCACAACCAAGCAGCAGCCTGTGTTGCAGCCGGCGGTGACATTTTTTAAAATCGGCTTTAAGCACCAATAAATTAAAATTAAAGGTAATTTCAGGAAGTTAACTTTGCATTCATACTTTAAATGTATCATGTATTATGCTGGTTTATTATTTTGTTCAGTTTATTGTCAGTAATCCTTACCTTCTGTTCTGAGTTTTAAACGGTCATAACTCCGTAACCGTCCAAAATCGGACACATGTTTATATGAACTTCTTTGATCAAAAAAAACCTAGGAAATCACCTCCTGCAGTTATGCCCTAAAGTCGTGAAACACCCTGTACATATATATCAGACTTTCAAGGTTCATTTTATTTGTTCAGTTAATTTATTATTTTGGCCACATTATTATGTTTAGTATTGAATTTGGAAACATGAGCATGTTTCAGATCATGATGTTTGTCAGAGTTCTGCAGTTATTTTATTGTTTTTCATACATTAACAAATGCAATCTTGATCTTATTAACAAGAGACTATCAGATTCTCGAGTTTCGTTATACTACTGAAATTAATAACCAATGGAAACCTCAGTATTATTACTCCCTATACATGATTTATAACACATTAATGTAACTGTTTTGTGTAGCTTTCAATTATAAGTTGTAAGCAAAGTAATGAAGTTGAATAGAAGTATCTCTGATAGAAACAGATTTCTTTCAAGTTTACCCACCATCAGCTTTCCTAAACACAAGTATTCTATATGTGTTACAGTTCAAACATCCATTGCATTTCAGTAAGGGGGTGTTGAATTGATGTAAATGAAATGTTCTTATTTTACAGGCACTGGTGAGAGACTTACTCCCGATAAATAATGTTGCAGCCTGATACCTTGTACTGCAGAGGTTCTTACTCCATCATGTATTTTCTGTTTTCGAACTGAGTTTGATATCATTTATCTCATTCCTCTCCAGATGGTTTTGAGCGAAGTGATATTAAACTCAGTTCAAAAACAGAAAACACACAACAGAGTAAGAACCTCTGCAGTACAAGATATCAGGTTGCAACATTATTTATCTGGAGAAAGTTTCCCACCAGTGCCTGTAAAATATGAACATTTCATTTACATCGATTATTAATTCTAGCTATACGTGTGAACCAGTGATTTTTGGGAGTAGTAAAAAAGTGCTGGTGGTATAATAGCATACTTTCTTACCGACAGGGCAGGTGGTATGATAGCATACCTTCTTACCGACCTAGCCCTCGGCACTGGTGGCAGCCATTATGTATCAAGAGTGTGTCCGCTGGCCAACGCGGTAGCAGTGATGCTTCATGACGTCACGGCGGCTATGTTTGGAATTCCCCCAATTATATGCAAAATTGTTTAGGTTATGAGTAATTATAGGGGGATATCACTGCTATCAACTTCATATAAAATTTTGTCCAATATTCATCTTTCAAGGTTAAGTCCATATATAGATGAAATTATTGGGGATCATCAGTGTGTGTCTCCCTGTGGACACACACAGACAGGGAGCCTGCACAGAGTAATACATGAACGGTGCTGGAAACAAGAAATAGCCACTGCAGCACATGCAGACAGAGCAGGCATCCCTGTGATTTAAAACTTTAAATTTTAAACTGGAATTCAAGAATCAAAATTGATGGGCGTATATTGGCGAGATTTTAAACAAAACTGATAGGCTGGTGTTTTACATTGTGGATTGTGTGCAGTGTGACAGCTACGTAGTGAAAAATATACCTGATGATGGCCAGTAACAGCCGAAACATGTAGTGTAGAGGAAGAAAAGACGAACTACAACCAAATAAATTGTTGCTTTCATGACGGCACTTGTATTGTTACATATAGAAGTGTATAGTGCAATAGGATGCTTAAATATAATATAATATACAGAACTGAGAATTATATATATAGGTACACACTGTACTGCAAGTGTATTCAGGCTCTCTGTTATATAAAAATTCACAGATTTGTCTTTGTTAACATTTCAATAACTACCAATAAAGTGTCTGTCTTCTGGGGGTTATTTGATGATGAATGTACAAGGGGTGGGCCCTCTTGGCCCTTGCACTGCGACCACAGTGATCTACTGTTTCAGTACTGAGCCTGTACAGCATCAGATGACACAAAGATGAATTCAAAACAAATTTGGAAGCACTCACAGCCTATTAAAAATGTTATCCTGGCATTTCCTTGGAAGGAATGAGGAAAACCACAAAGACAGGACAGCTGTTGTTCTGATCAAGATTCAGACTGAGCACATACCTACCTACCACTTGGAGCTACAACCCTGGGTGAGCCTTGGCCTCCTCTACAGCCAGTCTCCACAACCAGTTACTGCTGCCATAGGAATGGACTCAGACTGAGCACATCCAAGTCCAAACCATTATCTTTAGACCAAACTGTTTCATTCAGCAATGGCCCTACAGCCTTTGCTGGGCCCTAGCCACATTTTCAGTTCCATGATCAGCCCATCAAGAGGCTGCTACCTACACACAGAACAGCATAAACACAGACTTTCATGACTCAAGTGGCATTCAAAACCACGATTGCAGTGTTTGAGCAGGCAAATCTATTAGATAAGACCATTTTAGAAGTTGGTGGATAAATTATTTTGATTTATTATATTGTTTTCAAGTTTCCGGTATTTTGTATTCAGTAACTATGAAGTGTGTGAATATGAAATTTTTGTATCTTGCTCTTTGATCACTAATCTGAATAAAATTCCATACATGAATAACTATGCTTCTAGTTATAGTGATTATGCGTATAAGTATTCAAACACTAGTCTTTTGTAAGTAAAAGGGCCAGGGCTCAAAATGCTAAATTCAGAGATAAAATATCACTTTGTTTTGTAAATGATGATCAAGAATTTTTTTCTTTAAACTGAGACAATATGTGTAAGTAGAGAATATTGGTACACATATATGAAGCAAAAATTTTAACAAACCCAAGATTCATCAGTTTAATTCACATATCAGATTCAAAACCAAATCAATATTCAAAACAAGCATTGACTGAGCCTTGTTACTCAAAGTCCAAAGGCCTCTGCCATCATATTAGAACAGTAGCCACAACAGGAGTTACACATAATGTTTCCTCCTGCATATTATGTGACCAATGTAAGAATATTTCTTAAGTGCCATAAAAATAGACTGCAGCATAAGAAATTTGTAGGCAGCTTTTCCAACACTTTATGCCTGACGAAATGCCTAAAAATTGATTCAGTACTTTATATAGAGCATCAAAAGTGCATTTCATGAGGTGTGAAATTCTATTTGACAAGAAAATAAAATTTTAACATTACAATCAACGTCTGTATTAGACTGAATAAAAAGAGAAGTGTCCCAAAAATAAGCTGTGGTGATGAGAACAAAACATATCTCCTGGACATACAAGGTTTGTCCGAAAAGTAATGTCAGTGATTTTATTGTGAATTGACTATACGTCGCAGTGCGCTCAGGCCGGTTGGGATCAGTGGAGGGGGAAGTCAGCTTATGAACGCGCAGTCGCTTAGTCGTCTCTGAACTTCCTGAGAGTGACGAAAGGCTTTTCTGTGAAACTCGTTTTTGTCTCCCGTGCAAGCCGCAATGCAGCGCTCCTTGTAACAAAGGATCAAGTTCTGTGTGAAACTTGGCAAGTCTGCAGTGGAAACTTTTCCCATGATAAAGACGGCCTTCGGTGATGATTGTTTGTCGGAACGTCAGGTCTACTGGTGGCACAAGGCCTTATTAGAAGGCCATGAAGAGGTCGGTGATGAAGCCCGCGCTGGACAGCCATCAACAAGCACCACTGACGAAAATGTGACACGTGTGAGAGAACTTTTGAACTCAGACCGTTGTTTGAGTGTTTGTTTAATGGCACAGACATTAAACATTCCAAAAAGTACCGTTCATGAGATTGTGATGAACAATTTGCAGATGCGAAAAGTGTGCGCAAAGCTGGTGCCCAAAGTGTTAACGGACGACCAAAAATCGCGCAGAACTTTTGGACTTGTGTGAAAGTGACCCTCACTTTTTAGACAATGTCATCACAGGTGATGAGACTTGGGTGTTTGAGTACGACCCTGAAATAAAAAGGCAAAGTGCCAAGTGGCACACCTCGGCATCCCCTTGCCCCAAGAAGGCCAGAATGAGCAAGTCAAAGGTTAAGGTCATGCTCATTGTGTTCTTTGACATCAGGGGGCTCATCCACCATGAGTTTGTACCACATGGTACAACCATCAACGCCAAATTCTACTTGGAAGTGCTAAAGAGACTCAAACGAAGGGTTTATCGCATCCGGCCCAACATCGCGGATGATTGGAAATTTCACCATGACAATGCGCCAGCCCACACCGCCTTCCTCGTGACCCGCTTCCTGACCGATTCAAAGGTGCCAACGGTTCCCCAGCCGCCCTACAGTCCTGACGTGGCTCCCCCAGACTTCTTTTTGTTTCCGCGCTTGAAAACTCCCATGAAAGGACATCATTTTGGGACAGTTGACGAAGTCAAAGAGGCTTGCACCAAGGCTCTAAAGGACATTCCGGAGGAGGCCTACCATGACGCCTTCGATGCCTGGAAATCTCGCTGGAAGCGATGTATCGACGCAGAAGGAGCCTATTTTGAAGCGTTTTAATGTGTTGTACCGATCTAATCAATGAATGTTTTTTAATTGACTCACTGACATTACTTTCGGACAAACCCTGTACTGCTCTTGTGTAGCAAAGTTAAAACTGTTTAAAATATCTTTGAGGGCATGTCATCACCAGACAGTGATGTAGATAATTAATAGAAAGTTACTAGATTCTATTGTTACCATGCAAAGGGAAAGAGAATCACTATACTGGAGGTCTCTTTGGACCTCTCTTCTGCAAGGTTGCCTACCCCAAGGTATAACACACCCTCAAATGTGTTTTAGGCAGAACAATAGGTTATGTACTGAATCCCCACTTAATGACTCCATGCAGGATAGTAGATATGAATGCTACATGAGGAATTTTAAGAGATTATGACAAGTGATCAATGAACCTGAACACTAGCTCAGATAAAAGGTAAAGTTGTCCCTGTACTTAACTAATTAAGCGTTATGACATGAAGATGTACAGGGGAGTGCTTGTATACACCCACGTTTTCTTAACCTCAGCATTAGTTGGGGGAAAGCGGTCAGCTTCACACCCTGGGCGCTTTACCCCCAGTACCAATTCGATATGAGACTGCACGCCCCAGAGGCAGCCTGGATAACATGGAGAAGTGAAAATTCTTACTCCACTGCAACTCAAAACCCCTTGGTCATCCAGCCTGTAACCAGTTGCTATACCAACTGCACTATCCCATCACTTACACTAAATCAGGAAAAATCTTAAATCAAGGTTCCACCATATCATTTCTGCAGTACTGCAGTACTAATTTAATGAGAGGTCCTTTTTCAAACTGTGTGTATAAATATATCTTAGAACGAAATTTCAAAGATCCAGTTGACATCATTTGATTATATAGTGCTTATTTTCATGTTTTATTTTGATGCCTTGTTTTCAGCATCCATAAGTAGAAAAAAATTAATGCTACTATGTCTTAAGTAACATTGTACTGTTTTATTTTTAAGAAATGCTGGATATGGGAGAAGAGGATGATGAACAAAATGTGCTTGGAGAGAAAAATGTTAATAATGGATAACTTCTATAGCACCCACACTGAATACATATGTAAATCACTGTGGAATGGGATCAAATATTACCCAAAATCCAGACCCAGTGACTACCTACAAATACTACAGTATTTTTTTTATTGCTAGTGGGGTGGGACTAAGTCCCTTGTACTGCGGCCACTTCTGGCCTATTGTACCAGCCCCAAATGATAGGCGAGGGTGATTGTGGAGCAATTCATGGAATGAAGATTGGCAGGGGAAACCGAAGTACTCGGAGAATACCTGCCCCAGCGCCACTTTGTCCACCACAAATCACACTTGACCAGACCCGGGATCAAACCCGGGCCACCGTGGTGGGAAGCCAGCGACTATTTTTTTTTATTATTGCTAGTGGGGTAGGACTAATTCCATTGTACTGCAGCCACTTCTGGCCTACTGTCAAGTGGGATTTGTGGTGGAGAAAATGGCACTGGGGCAGGTTTTCTCCAAGTACTTCGGTTTCCCCTGCCAATCTTCATTCCATGAATTGCTCCACAATCACCCTCGCCTATCATTTGGGGCTGGTACAATAGGCCAGAAGTGGCCGCAGTACANAGGGACTTAGTCCCAGCCCACTAGCAAAAAAAAAAAAATCCAATTATCTTGTCTGCCAAAGGTCTCTGCAGTTGTGCAGGGGCAGTGACATTTAGGACCTATGTAGGGCATGCTGTGTGACCAAAAATGTATCTATTTTGCCTTCACTGATCTCTGTATCACGAGAGAAAAGTTCTTTTACATGCCCTAATGTACAACATGGGCCCTTGTGAAGGAAGCTGTGCCACAGCCTTTTATTGCCCTTAAAAACACAATGACCTTGGCTTCAGCACATCTGAACCCATGAACCTTGGGTCCAATGGTGAGCTACACCACCAAGACAGACTTAAAAAGCACATTAACCTGATTTAAGAGAACACTTTAAGACACTTTTGATGTTATTCCCAAATCATAGCCTCACTTAAGGATACTGTTAGCTGGATAAAAACCCAATTAAGAATTCACCCCTCATGTGAGGACAGGAGTAGCCCCAGGTCCTGAAATATTTAATTCTATTTCAGAACACTGGATGAACAGTGTCCAGGAAACTAGTAAAACTAACTGCTTGCTTTTTTTCTTGCTGCAACATTTTCTGGCTTTAGGGAAAATGGGGACAGAATAATGAGCTCCTCCCTTACATGGTTTTGAATTACAAAAATTAGAAACATTTATTTGGAAAGGGTGCAGATGAGTAGCAACAAAAGACAGGCACACTAAACTAACTGTCCTGTTTGGCTCAGAATCAATGTACTACTATGATATGAAGTGTGAAACTACATAACTCAATTTACAAAGTTGTATTCATAATATGACACTGGTGGGTTCATATGTATTCTATTGAAGAAAAATGATAAAAAACTTTCCCTCCTTGCATTTCAATTACCATTTTGTTTATTTGTAAAATTAAATTGCTGTTAATATAACTTTTACAGTAAGAGCAGTGGTTTTCATAGACTTATAAGAATAGAGGAGAAAATTTTCAAGAAATAACACTGCAACCACTGAAACTTCAATTTGTGAATAGAAAGTATCACAGGTAATGAGGAGCAAGGATACACTGTTCATGAACATCTAAAACTCAATAAAATAAAACACTGCATAAACTCCTGTGAAATTTGATAGCATGTTTTATTCCACGAATACACAGACAATACGGCAAGTAACAATGTTGAGACTTTGTACATTCTGGCTGAGATTCATTCTTCTACTAGTCACTCCCACACAAGAATATTCACCCACTTGTCTTCAGAACGTTGTGTATATAAATCTCACTTCCTACCTCTTGTACATTCTCATGAAGATACCTACAGCTTGCATGTGCACATCAAATATCTACACTGTTCAGAAACTGCTGTAGACATCATATGTTGCCATATTTACCTGAATGAAACTAAAACAGCATGGTTCCCATGAAGGAAAAGCCACATGTAATTTAAAAATATAACAACAGAGATAAACATAATGGGCTCACAATACATATAAAAAGATCCCTTCATTTGTGCTCCTTATGTTAGATAACAACCAGTGTGCAGATAAGTTTTAAATTGTGCCAAAACGGAAGACGTCATGGTTCTGAAACTTTCAATATTCTGCTGAATCTTCTGAACAGAGCTTGAATTAGAGGAATTTGAAAAAAGTATTAACTACAGGACAGAAATGCAGGCCAATGTGATCTGTGTCACCCAGCATGCAAACCACTTTTTGAAATTGAGCAGATAAAATACTGGTCATGTCTTTGGTTCTTCAGTACCACTTGGATACCAGAGGTTGTTGCCAAAAACTCCCTACGTTTCCAAAAATTCAGACCAATATGAAAGGCGGTAACAAGTTCTTGCTTAGGTTCAAACTTACAATTCTAGAAAATTATGAAAAATGTCCCAACTGTCATTACACATTTGAATCAGTTGCTGTTTTCCCTTTCAAATGTTTAATATAAAACACATCCCACATGAGAGCTTCTGCAAATATAATTTTATGCAGTGTTAATATTACTACAATTCTACATTTTATACTTCCTAACTAGCGAACTAAAAACTGTGTATTTTACATCTAAAATAAATCCCTTATGGGATCATGTGAAGAACTGATCTGACAAAGAGTCACAAAGCAGAATACATTACAGTCAGTGTTTTTCCCTATAACTAACCTACCGGGACCTAACCTACCTAACACAAACACTGGAACGCATTTAATTGTCTCGTTCACACCCTTACAACTGTCACTCATAAGTCAATGCCATTCACACGACGAGTTTCAAGAGAGCTTTTCGTGGAAACTGACTTAAACGTATAGGTACACAGAAACACTGATTACAAAGTTTTCAAACCGATATGTCCACTTCAGATCTGCAAATCCTTCCAGCTCAGGACATCACCAGGGCCAAAAGGACTGAGATTATGGGCCTTGCAAACAGCTACTGTCTATTGGTAACACAAAGTCGCTTTTGGTACCAATTTTTAGCATTCCGTATGAGACACTGCTAAGATCAGAACTGCCTATCATGACATACTGTTCTGTGTCTCAGACTGTCAGAAGCAACTATGATAAAATTTAGGCCTACTGTTTACTGACCCATAATCATCCATTTACAGTTGTTTATTCCTTTACATATATCCAATCCCTTTCACACATTCTGAATCTTCAGGCAATAGAAATGAAAACACAGTATCCACCCTCCTCTTCACCACTCTTTAATGAGATGAGTATATGTAAAAATGATTTGTGTATGATCCCTTGCAGGAAACAATTTGATAAACACATAAGCCAGACAAAACTGCTAGTCATCTGAAGCTTCATAAGGATGTTGCTGTTCTGAAAATACTTTTATCACATGTACACAAATCCACCACCTTGTGGCAGATATTTGTTGAGTATATTAACAGCAATTATATGTACAGGAAATGTAGTATTAACTTGATACATCGAGTGATCTGGCACAGAGCCCCAGACTTGATACATGCCTTCAAATGGCACATTTGTGCTCTTGCATGTTACTGAACATAAAACATGGTTCACTGTTCTATTAATGGTGTACAAGTGAGTACTGCATCTATTATAAATATATGAAAATTAACTGCAAGTAATAAAGAATAAATCACAAATGAAAACTATATGGATATGTATAAATATTCACATGCCAGAAAAATTTATATTGACTGACAAAAATTATCTCCAGGCAGGTTTACACGACACTGCAAAATGCCTTCTCCTGCTAAAGATTTGGTGTTTAGTTGGTATGAATTAAAAAAAAAAGATGTGCATTACACCTGTCAGTTTGATGATGGGGAAACAACTAAGGAGGGTGGTCTTCAGTTATCTGTGCCATGATCTACTGATAAAACTCACGAGGTCTTTTGTTCAGGACAAATTCCCTGTTTTACATACAATCATAAACATATGATTAAAACAGTTACAAATCTGTCAATTAATTAATCAATTAATATTAGAACATTTAATGCCATTTCTTCCTAAATCATAGTTGTTCCGAAGTTCCTGTACTGAGTTGGAATCTTGTAACCATTTCAAACTGCGCACCCTACCAAATAGTGAGGAACAAACCAGAAATAACTCAAAACACTAGAACAATAAAAAAAATTAACCTTTCAAAATCATATTATAATCAGAAGTGAGAAGTACAGTTTCCTATGAGATATCCAAATACTGGGCATGTAGTTGGTACAATCCTCACTCTCAGCACTACAGCTGGTCCCAGCCAACTAACATAGCTGCCAAACTATGTAACAAGTCCACTTTCTTGCCACAAGATGAGACTACAGGATAGTTTCCCACAATTCAGAGCTGTTTTTCCTATGTTGTCCATAGAATGAATGCCACAATAGCAGATGACAAGTGATATCTGACGAGATGATACGTTAATAAGTGATGGATGAGGCAAGGTGCAAGTAGTGGTTGTGTCATGTAAGCTGGTGTCAATATGCCTTCCTTCAGACACTTCAGTATGGTGCAAATCGATTGTACCCACTCCGGTAAACTGCTGCCTGAAACACAGATGCATCAGAAATTAATTAACTTAAACAACGTGCAGGTCCCCGGGACTTTTATGAAAGAATTACACTTGCACAGTACAGTATCTCACAGCAGAGGGCTACTTACTACATGTTACTCCTATTCTAAGCCTGATTTCTTGTTCTGGATAATATAACTAAATGCATAAGCAAATAAATAAACAAGCAGAACTTTTCTTTATGTTCAGTCACCGTTACGACACAATCTACAATAGAGTAATTAGGCAGTAATACTATACTATACAACCTCTTCCATATGTAATACACTAGCCAGTGTATGGAGAAATAGCAGTACAAGTAAAAAAGGGAATGTAGAAATACATTATCCGACAATGCACAGAAAGGGCTTAACATGTACCACATCACTGCGATGACTGAGCATTAACATAAATTGACATCAACTGTACTACTACACAAGTCATTCTTTTTTTGTGGATTATTCTACTAAGATTAGTAGCTAGACTATCCAGCACAGAATGGTAGAATGACAGATGAATGAGAAACTATAAAAGAGCTCAGCCAGGACAGCAGATCTTCTGGCTAAGATTCAAACAGAGCATATTTCAAACAGTCTAGAGCATTACCACTATGTCACCATGCCTAAAACTCAAAATAGGAAAGAATACATATAATTATTATAAAAATGTGTATCAGCATATAATAGTACACTTGATACAGGAGAAAAATGGTTATAATGTTACACTACTTGTATTCTCCAGTCATTCCTATATTGCCAATAAAAGTAATTATGAATATATGCATATTTACAGGAAACAATAAATGGCGGAGACTGCAATGCAGTGCAACGCAATGGGCATGAAGTGATATACTTCTGTAAAAACTTACATACTTTTTAGCTTCTCTCTGATATAATGGTATGGAAAGGTGAACAACTGAGGTACGAAGAGTCAGTAAATATTTAGAAGTGATCGTGATTCATCTACATTGCATATCACAAAAAGCCACATGCATATTCCTCCGAGTTTCACTTTACAGGATGTAAGGACATAAGTCTGATGATACACTGGTAATTTACATCACAATATTATGGCATATTTGCTCAAGGCAAGAACTGTGAAGCCAGCGTACACAGCCATTACTGAGGAATGGCTTTGCAAACACAAGCATGCTGAACAGCAACATCTGGATACAACAATATTGGGAAGCACCGTTTTCTGTGTCCTCTACTTCGGTAATCACTTGCAAGTAAATATATAATGTTATAGAAGCATCAGATGTATCATTTATATCAGTTAGAGCACTGGTAACATGAAGTAAAAGGGGGAAAAGAAGCAGTCATCACTTTGAGACTCTTCTACAAAAGAAGTTAAACCACAAAGGAAGAGAACACCATGATTTATCAGCAGCTGTTGTGGGTCTGTGCTAGAAGAATGCCATGTGAGCCGCAGGAATCAATTTGATGATGAACTGTACACCGTGTATAAATAGTGAATTCAAGTTACAAATCAGTCTCATCATTAATTTTCTATTAACTTTAAATGAACAATAACTGAAGGGCACATAGCTTTTACAACAAACTGACAGATTTTTGAAAGAATGAATTTAGGGTTGATCACAAAGCCCAAATTTCATACTAAAACAATGAATCTGACTTGTATTTGGGAGGCAGCTGGTTCAAATCTCAGACAGAAACAGACATCCTGACTGAGAATTCTTGTGCTTATCTCACTTCCTCCAGGAAAATGTGGGGATCGTGCTCCCTAAATTAGGACATCATCACCTCCCTTCATATTCACTCCAGTTCACTCCTCACTATCAATAAATCATTTGATGTTACATGGTCTGAGTTACAGACAGTGTCAAACTACAAGTATAAATACTTACCCCATATCCAGCAACAGGTCCTATGCTATGCCCAAGGTAAGGGTCTGCATATTCACGACCATAACTGGAAAATAAACACACATCCAGCAAAAATAAGTTTAACTTTACCTTTGATATTAATTAGCTGAAATGAGCAATCTTTCAATACACACAAGACAGAAGATCTTTACAACCTGTTTAGAAGTCAGTAAGAAATGGTGTTCTGAGCCTAACACAACCTCTTTGACCTTTCTTGCCTAATTCCCTCAAATATAAGAATGGACCATTATAAACCTAACTGCTTGGTCAAGTAACTGAAACCATAAAGAGTACACTTAAAATTCCTTAAATAAGACCGAGAAAAATAATCTACCTTACCAGCATTCTGGGCTATACAAAACTGATCTTCACAATATCTTCATAGAGGATAATCTTTAAGAATTGCTGTTTGAAGTTATTCTGTGAACAACTTTGTTGATATTCAGAAGTGCCATCTCCGTTTCTGTATTACATCATTTTCTTACACAGTAACACAACCAATACACAGATTACTGGATATTCTGAAATATCCTGTGCTCTTAAACATTTTCATTCACTAAAGTACATATTGGGTGCTGGTATACAAAATACAGTGTCTAGAAATATTCAAATGGACTGTTCCTGCCACTGAGGGACACTTGTTTGTTCCCTAAAACACAAATTATTTCTAGCCCACACACATAAACACAAAACTCATTATCCATGCCTAGCTTTCCTGGGAACCTCAGTTCCATGTCAAGGGACTGCAAATGATACAACACATTTAAATTGCTAGTTTTGGTTTTCAAATTTTTGAAGCTTATGTTCTACTTCTGGAAATTTTGCTTTTTGGCCATGAAAGCCCTCCAATTATAACCGTTTTGCAACACAATCTCGTTCTTCTTTCTTTAGCCTCTAATAACAATTTTACTAATGTCATATTTCATACCAGGAGCACAGTTAGTGATTTACTGTACTTCTTCTACGAACCACAAAAGATCATAACTAACATCCACTCCTATGCAGATAAGAGCCCAGTTTTTAGACACACTTTCCTTAGAAAAAGACAGAAGTACATATGACATTCAAGAAAATGCGGTAAACTGAAATTTGGATATATGAGAGTTACCATGAAAGTTTGAGACAAATTCTGCTGGCAGAACAAATGGATCTGAAGTACAGTTACTCCACACCACAGTCAACTGCAGCCTATTAGGCAGAAGGCATGAGTTTGAGAGAGGGCACCGTCATGCAATGATTCTCTAGAACTTCAGAAGTGAACAAAACAAGTCTTGCTTTTCTGGGCAATGTTTCATCACGTACTATTTTTCAGAATTTGTTAGTACATCCACGAACAAGAGAAGTGACTCAAGAAACGTAGCTTGTGTGGAAACCACCATCAAACAAGGTTCATGATTAGCACACAGAAATGCTGAGGCACATTAAGGCATTAGCTTCTCTAGCATTTCTGCCATCTTACAAAATCAGCTTCATATAAAGTACCTTTTATTGTTAACTGGTTGCACAAACTGATACAAGTCCAAGAGCAAACAAGAGCAGAATGACGCCATGAAATCCTTCAGAAATATAAAAATGATGACTAGCCAAATTTCTCATTGTCATGAGTGGCTACCAATCTGATCCCAAAAACAAAACAACAGCCAATCCTTTGAATCGTCAATTACAAACATTAGTAACTTTGTGCAGGTCATACAAATTACCCAGTTACCCATCTAGTCTATGGGCCTTACAGGTCATCAATTTCTGAGTTTCAAAGCTACCCTTGATTCATATCAACAGGAGTTCACAATTACCAGAAAATGAATAACATCACAGCTGCCAGTGTTGGTTCAGGAAGACAGAACATTGCACAGAATGGTATGAATTTGATGACAAACTGTAATTCTTAAATATCTATACATGTTAGATTAACTGTGACTCAAAACTTTACTGATTATCTATTTATATCTGTGAAAATATAAGCAACTTGGATAATCTACGCTACATTACTGGTGATCAGAACGGACATTGGAGAGTAACATGGAAATATAGGACTTTCAAGGAAAACAGCACAGAAAATGAAGGTATGGTATATTTAGGTACACCCTCAAATGTGTATCACAACTTAAATATTCATATTTTCTGTAAAAGTTGATGGAAACCACTAGGGATTTAAAAATAAATATTTTGTGGGTAACATTATAAAGATATCCTCATATAGGTATATTCTTCACAGCTCAAATAAAAATTACAGCCAAGAATTATTTTTAATCTTGTAAACTCCAACCAGTAATTACAAAGGTCATCCTATTACGCTTGAGTATTACATCTCCTTTCAGTGACTTTGCTCCAGATCTGACTCGCATTTAACTTTAATCTAACAAGAGAACAAACAATTCAAAATCTCAAAGTGTACCTTCTGCTGTTGTGGTTTCACCATAATTTCAGCATCAAATGTTCAGTTCCAACTAACATATTTCCAGGAAGAGTTGTATCTTCTGGGATATAACACTGTGAAGTCTGTTAACCAGTTAAGTGGGCATGACATCTTAACATGTTTCCAACTACACCATAATATAATGACAATCGGTAATGCAAATTTGTATGTTGTGCTTGACAGAACTTCTAGATATCTGAGAGTGTGAAAGGAAGGTGCTGATTGCTTGATAGCTTTCCTGGGTTCGAGTTTTTGCCAGTAAACATTATGGCAGGTCCTAGCAAGAAGATGTATGTGAGTGATGAGATCTTATATGAGCTGTTGCAAGAGAATTAATATAATGATATTCCTGAGTGAATACAGTAGTAACAGTGAAATAAATGTGAAAATTTTGTCATGTGGTGAACAGAGTGTCACCTCTGATGATGAGGAAAATGTTAGAACAGTAGCATGCAGCATGACGTATGGGCAAAGTTACAATGAGGCCACTTGCAGTTCCAAATAACCACATAAACTCAAACCCATACTGGATTACCTAAATGCCAAATTTAGGAGTGTATATACCCTAGAGAATGATGTTTCAGTAGATGAACCTTTGATGATGTAGAAAGGACATCAACTGTGGAAGGTATTCATTCCTTCAAAACATGCCAGATTTCGTATAAAATCATTTGAATTGCGTAAAACCAAATCCGGTTATGTATGGAATTTCATAATTTACATTGATCATGATACTGCCTTTGACGAGTCCGTAGAAAATGAGCCATATGGTTCAAAGGAAGTTCTACAACTAATTGCTCCTCTACCAATCAGGGATAGCTGTAATCATGGAAAACTGATTTTCAAACACATATCTGTTCCATAAGCCGTGCAGCAAACAGAATGACACTATGGGAACCTTGCGTCAAAATAGGAAGGGTGTTCCTGCTGAAATAAAGAGAACAAAACTGAAAAAGGGAGAACATGTTTCAGTCTACAAAGATGGACTAATGATAATGGTAGTGGAAAAACAAAAAAAAAAGATATTTGTCTCATGAATACCACTCATGATAAAATGGTTCAACTAAGATTTGAGGGAGTGACATGGAGAAGCCCAAAGCAGCTGTTGACTACAATTCAAGGACGGGCGGGGCGGACCTCAATGATGCTAACTTGACAAGCTATTGCAGTACAAGGAAAAGACAAAAAAAAAACTATCAAAAGCAATTACAATGGAATTTCAAGTGAAACTTATAGAAAATTTAATTAAAAATGTCACATAACAGAAGACAGACCATTAGGCAGACGACTTTGGTGATTAGAAAGTGTGCTATAGGCTGGTATAGATACCTAAATCATAATTATGAAGACCTGCACAGTATCTGCCACAGGGAGTTGCAACGTTTCTGGTGGTATAATCGTTTTAGTGATGATTTCATAGTTTGTATAAGATAACAATCTAGCGGTTGATGTTTGGAGGTACAAACAGCTTTTGCTGCACAGTTCAATCATCCATAGTAGTCTTGAATTTGCAAAGGAAGTGCATATTTAGCACACATGGCAGTAAGAAACGACTGTTATCGATGAGACAGCCAGAGCCATAGTAGGTCATAGTGAAATGTAGCAATAATTACAACATGTGAGTGTGTGTTTAGGGTCAAGGTAGTTTCTTCTGTCAGTTTCTATGACTGTTTCATTTGTAACACCAGATGCTGATCAGCATACAGTGAATGTGCATGCGTCAGACATACCTTTGTGATCATGGATCATGTATTTGGAACTGAAATGCATGTCAGTGGCATACTTTTTGAGAAAATGNCACATGGTTGAGATACTTAATTTTAAAAAGGGAGCAACAATTACAAAATTAAAAACCACAGTAACAAATTTAAACGTCTGACTGTGGGAAGAAATGGAAAATATATACTTAACTGGCTAAGTCAACTGATATTTCAAAGAAAACATTTCACTTTCCTTTCTGCTGCTTCATGCTGGTTTCTTGCCCAGCTTACTCTACAACAGTGAAGGTGGAAGTGAAATGTTCCTCGATATGTCAGCTGAGATTCAATTAATAACACAGCATTATATCCCTGAAGACAGAACTCTTCACAGCCACTGCTGTTGAGAACCTCAATGGGTCACTGAATGCTTAATCTGAAGTATTTTCCTCTGCAATAGTGGTGAATTCCAGAAACTAACACCCTTCTAAATACACAGTGGTTTCCAGAACTTCTCACAACTTCCACAGTATATTGTCTGATATCTCGACTATTTATAAATGACATTCATCTGGAAGATACAAAAGGCTCATATTTTACTCAGTCCTGAGCAGCATATTTCTCCAATGCCAAGTCCTGACTCACCCTGCAACAGCTGCATAGCCTGCCACGGGTTGGGCTGCAGCGGCCGCAGCACCATAAGCACGTGCAGCAACGGCAGTGTAACTGGCAGCTGCTGCATAACTTGCCTGTTGGGCAGTCGACAGAGGGGTTTTTAGTAGCGGGGTCGCAGCAGCTGCGGCGGCCTGCAACACAATGATAACCAGCATGCAGCAGCAGCAACCACTTCCAACGGCCAGCGAGCACAACCAAGCCAAACTACATTCTACAGCAACAATCTACACTGAGTCCACAGTTGGCAAGTGGTGGCTCCAGTTGACAGGGACATGTCACTGTGCAACTTTTTGAATGGGAAAATTCTAAGCATATATGTTCTCTTTTTATCTCACAAAATACAAACAACTTTATTAAAGTAATAAGCTAAATGACGTTTTAATTTTATGCATTAACTTTTGTGTGATCTCATAAATCACGATACTACAACACTACAAATAAGGCATGTGCCAAAAAATAATAACAGTATTATTTCAAAACAAAGTTGTACCTCTTGATATGGAGGAAAGTGCAATCAAACAACTACATAAATTACCACTTGACGACAATGCTAAATTTAGCCTCAAACTGTTGAAGCCATTTGCCACTGGACATGCCACTCTTGGTTTCAAATGGAAGTCCATATTGCACACATAAAAATTAAGCACTGATGTTACAATACCACGTCCTTCCCATCACAAGTACCATGCTCATATCACCAACCAAATCCCAAACAACCAATATGTAATTTCCAAGTAACCAAGCCAGCCTGTAAGCAGACTTTATACACCAAACACTGCTAGAGTTAGATATCCTAACATATTGATGGTGCATGTCATTAGCAGGTCAAATGATGTCCACTGAGTTTGCAAATGATTTTAACTTACGTGCAACAGCAAATCCTATCAGAATAATTACATTAAATTCTCTATTGCTAGTTGTGGATATGTGAGTAGATATATAAGTATGGCTTTGCAATTACTGTGATGTGACGGGAGAGGAATGGGGTCACAATTAGAAGTATATGGCATTTACAAGGTATCTATCGATGCCTTGAGACAGACCTCACCAGTTCCTTGTGGTGAGCCTTAGAACCAAACTGTGGACTCCAAACTACATACTTTGGAGCTCCATTTTGTCAATAATTACAAGCAAGTTCTAGCTGGTTAAAAGTATATATGCAATCAAAATCTAGTGCATACAGCATAAATTATTTTCCATTCAGATTTCATGAGCCTTTCGGGAAATACAAAAAAGCAATGCATATTAGGAGATTCAAAATACTTCATTCAAATAGCAAACAACCAGTTTTACCTCATTCGCAGGGTTTCCAGCCTGAAACAAGAAACAGCCTCTCAAACACACAGACAAAGATACAGTAACAGGGTGTCTAACAGATGCAGGCTCTATTTAGATTACAATATCACTTGCAAACATAGCCATGTTTTTATCATTTACTGCCAATTGGAACATTTTCTTAGGAAAAAAAACATCAAATTATATTTAAAATAAACATGTTTAGTGTCCTCTCAATTTAATAACATTATACCTAAAGAGAGGAAAAATATCACACAGACCCAGATGCTGGTTGATAAATACTAAAATTCCACAAGAATTCCTTGAACTTACACAACCACAATATATTAACTGTACAGTCTACATACATTAAATACAGACAAATGAAATGGAGACAGGAATTAATAACTTTCTTTAAACAATGATTTTGTTGCTAGAACCAATAACAATGCAGTTAAAAAATGAGTCATAAGAATGATGTAAATCCAGTACATCCGAACTGTATACGAAAGAAACTGTGCATTTGAGCAAAATTATGTTCAAAGGTTCATGCAGTCCTTCCTGCAAGATGTTAGACACCCAACATAGGCAACATAATGTGGCAACACACACAATGCATTAAAACATACACCACAGCTCATTAAACTTCCTCGTGGACTATTATTTACATGGAGTATGTAATAATGTAAAATGAAATGTACAGAAAAATATTACTGTACCTGTGAGGGCATCCTTTGTAAAATATTTTGCAAAAGAAATTCACCCATGATAACATTCACACAAAATCTCTATTTCATGATGTGTTATCCCATTCCAGATGATGTCAGATATAACAATTTTGAATATCTCCCAAACATGGCACAAACTATCTTTCCTTTAAACATATTACTGTTTATAACAATCTCTCACTGTTTTAATTTAAGTTTTCAATTCATATTCAATATTACTTCATTTACACTGCATTTAAATTATGAAAGCCAATCTGATAATCTGTCCTGATGGTCATATTGCATTAATAATGGATCAACATACTGTTCATAGATTCAAACAACCAGCGCAGTTTATAATTTTCAACATCATTCTAGTAGCAAGTGATTCACACCATCAACCTCAGATTTAATTGAGCTTTTTCTATTGTTTACATTGACTCTATTTATACAAATACTACTTGTAGTATTGTGATGGGCTTTAGATGAGCCTTTTTTCACTACACAAGCCTTAAACTGCCAAGTCAAAGGTTTGCTACTGATAAATTTGATATTAAATCTGATCAAGTATAACAAATGGATATTACATATTAACTATGTACACCACCACACATAAGTCTGCATAATTTAAACAGGAAAAATGCAAGCACATACAACACTAAATATAATATAATTTTACTAAATTATCACATATTTATTCTCTGCTATAACAATGACATCAGAGGCCGCATCTGCTACATAATATCATCATCATTCAAATTTTTGTCTACTGTATATACAATTGTGGCTTAAAATCATAGGAGGGACAGTGATAATGATGAACATGAATGACATCTCTCTGACCCAAATACGCAAAGGGTTTGCGTGTATTTACAAACCACGGGTAAGGTTAACTACTAGTTTACAAGGTAAGATCAGCTAGTTCCTTTCCATCTTAAGACTACCCCATACCAAATATAACTTGAAAACACATTTTTCTGTGTAGTATATTAGATGTTGTGTTCTATAAAACAAATAATGAAATTCATAAAATGTGCTAGTGTGCATGCTCTTTTGCAGTGATGAGAATACAACAAACATCCTTCTTTTGTGGTCAAATGCAAATTTAGGCTACAACCTGCAGTGTGCCAAAATGAAATTTACATGCACAAATATAATTCCCATAATCTGCACAAGATGAATTCAAATATCAAAAAAACCAACAACTGACTTGATGATGTAAAACATCACATGAAGAGTCTTAACCTTGTTTTACCCTATAACATTCATTTTTTTATATAGTCTAGTTCACTGTACTTTCATGCCAAGCATTTTATAATGTAATAATTATCATGTATTTGCCTGATGATGGCTTTAATAGCCGAAACATGTAGCTGAGCCAATTTTGGCATTGACCTTGATACTGTGATGGATGTTAATAAAGAAACTGTATACTATGTTTGCAATTCCAATGGATGCTGCATTTTATCAGTGTGATAACAGATACAGCTTTTAAATAAATACTACATATGTACACGAATAACTTCTTTAGGCTGGGGCAAAAATTTGGATGAATTCTGACAATCAAGACAAGAATTTTTCTCTAATGGATCACTTTTTTCCACAGTATATAATACCAGCTGCTTTCTCACAATGTACTCAAGTGTTAAAGCCAGCCTACTACCTAACCTTTTTCATATCAGATCCTCTTTCAATGGCATTTTCATAAATCGCTCTATTAAAAAAAGAACTCAGTTCTAAAAGCATGTACTTTTCAATATAGAAAGAAAGGAGAAACAGAAACATTTTGTTCACAAGCTGATTCATGCTAACACCTCCAACCATTATGAGTGCAGTGAATGAAGTGTCCTACTACACAAAGAAAATGCAGCTGTACAAAAATTCTTTAAATCCAAAACTGAAGATTCAATGTCTGAATCAAGATCAAGATACTTCTAGTCTCAATTCAATCACGAAAATTTGACACTCACATATGCCTAATATGAGTAATAATTCCCAGCATCTCCTTTAAAAATCTGCCAGATTAATCTCAGATGGATAACAGTGTGAAAGTAACGTGTTTTCTATATAATATGACATATTTTTCCCCTGGAAAATGCTACATATAGCAGTTTCTTTCCTAAAAAGTATGATCTAAAATCTGGGTGTGTTCAATGCGTCTTTTAGCGTGGAACATACCATAAATAAAAATTATATGTGAATATTACGAAGTCACTTAAAGATAGAAATTACCCATCTATGGCAATCTATCCAGTATACAGTCAGAGAAATGAAACTCTAGATTATCATTACTTGTTATGTCTTCATTATATTAAATCAAGTACTGTTTTCATAATACCTTAAAAGCAATTAAAAGCCCCACAGACTGGCAGTAAAGCACCCTTCTAAGGTTCTGGACAATCTTCAGCACTACCCTAATACTTGTCCTACTGCACTTGGATGTCACAGCCTCAAGTTATATGTTGAAGTGCATTGTACCCCTTAAAATTATTCAAAGCACTTATTTACAGTTCCTAGTATAATGTCAAGTAAAATCATATCTTAAAAACACAATCTGTTTCTATGCATAGTACAATAAACATTTATAAGACACTTACTTCAAGTGACTAAGACTGATATTAGCTGAAATGTGCTGCAGTAGATAGCTTTTTGGACAATAAAAGAAATTATGACAGAAACATAAATACCTCGGGTAACAGACTATATGAACTATACAGAAGAAATTAGAAAGAACAAGTTAAAAAAAATGAGCTCTGAAAAAAATTCTAGACAAATATCGTAGAATATGAACCAAATGGGAAAAAAAGATTGAAAGGACTCTCAAAATGATGGAAGGATGATAACACATGTGCTTATTTCATTTAATTTTAACTAACTTTATATTTGGATTCTGTGCATAGAAAACTTGCTGCATAACTAATTTTTTTCTGTTCTTGAAAAATGTTTAGTAAGGATATTAAAGACAGCTGTAGTATATGAATGAGAATTGCTGTTATCCTTCACATTCTCCAAGTACACTGTATTCAGTTACAACCATATTAGTTTCAAGGTTATCAAAATACCAAATTTATTATTCTCTTTTTGGAGACTTATCACAGAATTGGGACACCAGTGATCCATGCCAAGAAATTTTGCTTATATGAAATGTAGAAAAATCTGTGTCTCTGATGCTACTAAGGAGCTATTAACAAGTACAATGTTTCATAATTAACCCCGAAGCACTCAAATAATTGGTAGAATATTCTGGCTACTGGGCAAAAGGTAACATTTTAAAAATATATCAATGACTGGTAAAAACTTGTTACATAAGGATGAACATATTTTGTTGCAGTGTATCAAATGTATGCATTCTTTGCACAAAATGCATAAAATGAAGACCAATTTTGTACTGTACAGTTTACACAAAACCCAAATAAAATGTTCAAAATTAGTTTCATACAAAAAAATTATACATATATATATATATAAAACGTGAAGCTTATTAAAATCTATAATTGCAGGTACTCTCAGAGCAACCAGAATGATTTATTCTAAAAGCGAATGAGGTGGGGTAAAGGGAACTAAAAATATTATGTACATGGAATGTCTCATACACAGCACGATGCAAGTTCATGACTTGAGCAAACTGAAATATGCACTTAGAACAAAACTATAACATTCCACACAAGTGCACCTGCATAGATAATACCATGCTTCTAATGCACTAGGATTGACACTAAACATATTAATCACTGATCATGCCACAAGCGATCAACACTTGCATAAAATCAACTCCAGTTATGGTTCTGTTCAATTATGATAAAAATGTGTCAAATGGAAGGAATGTGAAAGTACTTAGTATGTTTGATGCTTACTCCCACATGAAATATGCAGTTCTGTAATAAATTTAAAATTAGATCACAGTCTTCTGGGTTGAGCTGTCTAGTCATATAGGTGGATACAGACATTTCTCACCACTGCAATATCTTCAAACCTCATATAAAAATTACTGTGCTCAATGGGTTCACAACTCACCCATGTGCATATTCCCAGGTGTCATCTGCTAATAACTGCTATATAATCTATCACAATTCACTATTTATACCACTAAAAATAGTAGAAATGGTGAACAAGTTCAAAGATGCTTGAAGTTTAAACAGTAATAATAGAAAAAATATTTTTCAGGAGCAATGAAATCATTGTTCAAAACTTTGTACCTGTCATCTATTTACACAAATATTTTTCTGACTAAGGATCTGAATTAAAGCAATTCTGGCTCAAATAATTAAAATGTACTATAGCATGTGATGAACTGTACACAGTTTTATCAATTCTCAGATTTCACAACCATAAATGTAGCAGCTGCACATGCACAAACATTTGTACTACATACTGTCAAGAATCATACCACTTGAAACACATTTTCTTATACAAGTTATTGAAGCATAAAGGATTATCACTTCAGTGGGTAAATACAACTTCTTCTCAAACAAAGACAAATTTGAATGTACATCAAAGAATAATGTGGCTTAAGCAAGACAATATAGCATTCTTTGGTAATATTTTATTATGATCCATAACCCATTAATTTAACATAATTTTTCAATTTCCTGTCACTTATCTGAATACTATATAATTTTTAAAGAAAAAATAGGTCCTACTATGATAATAACCAAAGCAAGTGACACATATTTTTTTTCCATTCTTAATACAAAAATTAAAATTGCAGGCCATTCTACAGAAAGATTTATAAGAAACAGAATAAGGTACGTGAAAGTAATACGGCCATGTTAAGCTTTGTTCGTTTTTTCCATCATGTTAAGAAGGTTCTAAAACTTGATATAAAACTCATTCTTATGCATTGAAAAATAATAGGTACCCATGGTGGGGGACACAACTCTATTTTAAGTTTCATGTATGTATAACATGGAATGCTGCACAGGTATGAACTTTCTCACTGGACACTGGGGGATGTTTTGCACTGATGGTGCTGATATCTGCTAACAGGCTGTGTAACTATGAGCATGGCAGTGACTTGGCCATGCTACTCTTCAAGTAAGACAAATGACTGATTCTGATACAACAGTCTTCAGATATTTCCCATACAGACAAACCTGCAGGTTTGAAGAGAATGGATTACTTTTGCCATCTAATTCTTCCTGACCAAATATCTGGTTTAATTCAGCTATGCTTTAAGAAATATCACAGCTTCTGTTGGTGAATGTAACACCATCTAAATGGTGCTAACTGTATCATAACATCTAGGCTGATTCAACTACTACAAGGAAGTACGAGCCAGAGAGCAATCAAGAATACATGAAGCAAATAAAACAAACAAGTACTCACCTGTAACCTGTAGTTTGGGTCCGCAGTGGCTGCATGTGCTGCTAAGAAGGGATCGTAGTAGACACTACTGCGAAAAAAACAATACAGGTGTCACCAAGATTCTGAAAGTACATATACATCTTTTTATTTAACAAAGGACATTCATACTGCTGCTCAGGAAAAAACACAGAATACAAGACAGTAATTCTGTGCAATGGTCCTATCCTGTAAGAGTAATTTTGCTGAATAACATTTTTTAAAATAAAATTTAGTATAAAAAGACTAATTTCTAATTTGAGAGCACTTAGTCAAAATATGCAGTATGCAGAATTGTATTGTGCCACAAATACTTCTAGGGAACAAGATTTTTAATATGTATCACCACCGCAAACACAAGAAATCCAAACATAGCCCAGAAAACAATACGAGACACTACAAGAAACAAAAACATTACCTTAATGATCCCATATATACTACATAATGCTTTTTGACACAAGTTTTAATTTAATTTAATTTTGCTTTCTTACTTGAGTGAAGTACTGAAACTACTCCATTCTGTCTTTATTTTTGTTCTGTGGTTTGTTAGTTCTTTCTTCTTTTACCTCAAAAGAGTTGCAAGCAAAAACAGTTGGAAATAATTTCTGAATGTGTAATTTTAATATTATACTGCAGCATCCTGTCTCACTGTGTAGATCTGACGTTGCGTTACACTTTTTGCCATCTATCTTGGGGGTAAGGGCAGCCAGCATGTAGGGCTGACAACCTTGTTGCCATCTATGAGCCGATTGTCTACAAAATATGGGAACCTCAACATCTCACAACACTATGGGCCTCCACAGCCTGTTACAGGGATACCTTTACTTTTCTTGTGCGTGTGCAACGTGCACATGTTTGACTTATCTGTAATATGTGATGTGCCAAAACAGAATATACATAAATTCATACCTTAAAATAAAATTCTAATATAATCAATAAAATATTACAGATAGGCCAAACCTGTGCAAGGCAACAGCACAATAACCCACTTAACCTACAAATTAGTCCAAGGCAATTACATAAGAAAATCAGAATTTATAGCAGAGCAGCAGATTCCTTCAACACAGCAACTTGTAGACCTGAAGAGGGCTAGTTAGGATGAAACGTGTAGTGGTATACAGTAAAGTGAAAAAGACCAGTCAACATTAACTGAAGTTGCACATAAAAGGTAAAGTTGTCCTTGTGCAATGAAGGTGTAGGGGGGAGCAGATATATAGATTCACATTTTCTTGACCTCAGCACTAGTTGGAGGGGAATGGTCAACTTCACGCTCTGGCCATTTTATCCCCAGGGAAAGAGCCCCTGGTACCCACTGGATAGGAGATTGGGTGTATCCCAGATGCGGTCTGGACAACGTGGAGAAGAGAAAATTCTTGATCCTACTGGGACTCTTTAACTCCAACCCCCTGATCATCCAGCCTGTAGCCAGATGCTATACCAACTGCGCTATCCTGGTTTTATTTACTACCATCACAAATAATACAGAATAAAAATACTTCTCATTTGAATATTATAAATACCCAACCAAAAATGTTATTTTACTGTAGTTGCAACTTATATTTACCTGGAAATTTGATATGTTGATTTTACTTCTTTAAATGAATTCACGTACCTCCAGTTTTCCTGGACTTATTCACAAATAAACATTGGAACACAAAGACAGTTGTAGTTTTAAGTTTCTAACTCCAGCTTATGATACAACAAAAAGTAACTCTGTATATCGCTGAGAAAGGGCAACAGCGTTCGGCAGATACTGAACTGAACAAATATTCATCTATAACTCTGACAGAATAACTAAATCCTGACTCTTGATGTTCCTTTACAGTGAGTCCCTTACATGCAATGAGGAATGTGCAAGTCTGCGTGTAATTTCCCATGAGTCTACATTGGGCAAATTTCTAAATACACCACCAAATTGGGAGGTACTGGACCTATGGTTGTGCTGAAATACAGTAAATGATTAAATGTAATATTAGCTTATCTTACTCAAGACAAAGGTTCTTCCTTCGGGTGTATTTCTTTTGAGTTTCTGTCTTCACAGCCTTACTGGGTACATGTGGTATGGCCAAACAGTTTCTAGACTGGCTGCAAGGTGACACTGCTAGATGATGCTATAGTACAGTCTGCTGAATTAGTTGCCATTAATTTAAATTCTGTCATTCAGCAACAATGAATCATAAAGTAAGATGACAAACACAGAACATGTGCATCAAGTTCTGTGTTACACCAGATAAAACTTGCAGAAATCTATGACATCTGGCTTTTGAAAAGCAAACAATCAGCAGAACTGAAAACATCCCATCTCAAAGTTCAAAAGCTGAATGACTTTCATTCAAAATAAAGTTATTGGCATCCATCAGTCATCAAGGAAAACACACAAAGATGATATGTGAACGAAATATAGGAACCTATTTAAAAAGCAGGCAACTTATCGCCTACAAATTGGCTAATGATGAGAATGCATTTGGATGACAACAAAGTATTTTGATACGAAGTCTACATATAATGGATGCTACCAAATTCAATTTTTCTGCTAACAAGGAAAAGTAGATGTTGAATGACTGTGTCAGAACCTTCAGCAAACACTTCAGAAGACAAATGATTCTTATATACAGATTACAGATGACAAACCAAGAGGTTATGGGCACAACAATGAAATAAAGCAACTGCCTTTACACAACAGAAAAGTCAAGCACCCTCAAAGAATGCCACACAAGAAATTACTGGGTTTCTGAACTTTGTCTACTGTCCAAAAACCCAGTAATTTCAAGTGTTATACACAATCATCAGAGCCCTTTAGAATCTAAAGTTCACACAAGTTCATCCAAATATGAAGAGCCTGCTAACTGTGGTCACAGTTATTAAATTATACATCATGAGTTGGTCCCACGGGAACTAAAGGGAGATCTCTGAATTGTCACTGATGTTAATAATAGTAGCAGTAGTAGAGCAGCCAGGTCATGAAGCTGACAACTCACCTCCAGCTAATGACAAGGTCAAGAAAATGTGGCTCTATACATCCACTCCCCCATACGCCTTCATGGAGTAGTGCTTAATTCGCTGAGCACAGGGATTTTACCTTTTACTGATGTTAGAAAGCATAAAGAAAAAGTTCAGTCCAGAACATTCATCATACCTCACACAATCAGCAGGTGAAAAAATTATTTTCTCAGAAATTCTATGAATTTAATACACTAATCAGTTTTCAATGCAAGCCACCACAATCTTATGTTGCAAAATTACTGCCATAGATTTTAAGTTGAAGAAATTATGATTACTTTAACCTCTTAAAAATTCATAACTACAGTGCTACTCAACATTCATCAGAACATATCTGACCCCATCTTCCTGAAACCAATACAATGAATTGCCCACTTGTCCTGTTCCATGTTCAAATGCTCACTTCAAATTATAATAAAGGGAATGGTTATTTTACAATTATAAACAGTGTAAATAATGAAACAGTCAAGTTCAAGTCATAACTACAAACTGTAAGTTGGGCACAAAATGCTTGGTCCACATAATTTTTGTACAGGTAAAATTAGTTTACTTACATGTATATTCAATATAGACTAGAATAAGTAAAATTAGATCATAGATGCTTCATTAATTACATCTTGCAGTAAAACCTTAGTACAGTGTTCAAGTTATGTTTCACACACTAATGCAACATCTAGAATTCTACAGATTCCTGAACTGTAAAACATGCAATCAATCAGACTGCAGATCAGGAACATCTTTCAAGATTATGAGCACATACAAAACAAAATGATTTACCTGATCACTGCTGATCAGCTCGAACTAACATTAATGCCTGCCATCCTGTCTCTTAGAATTCATATAACCTGTTACTAATTTACTTGATTTTCAGTTATCAATTACTTAGTTTCAGGTAATGAGCATCGGAGGAAATGTTAGTCATTTCAAGGGTAATGATACATTAGGTGTCAGTTCATGTATTGAGAGAGGCAATTTTTATAATTTCTATAACATTCTGACTCAACTGCAACTGAAGATACTGAATACTGACATCTTCAGTAGTAAGGATAAGTACAACATGTGACCGACAATGTACCTCTATCAGACTCTAGACTCTGGCAGTCACATATGCCTAACACCTCACAAGTTTTTAACTGGATTAGCAAAAGATTTTCTGTTAATTTAATGTCATGATGAATGTATTCCATTATTACTCACACAGAAGCCTTCTACCATATTTATCAAATTCAAATATATTGTAACGTGTTTACGTTACCGAAGACGCCGTAGAGATGGTTAATTGGTTTATTTAACAATCTACAAATAACGGCTACAATTAATTATCACACAGTTGCGGGGTTTCACACTTTATAACCCTAATCGCATTAATCTGTCGACACTGTTGCGGGGTTTCACGATTTATAACCCTATGCGCAAATCAGTTCACTCTGTCTTCAGTGGTCACACGTTTACAGTAGGGGAGCTATGTATCACTGTATCACACGCTCCCAATTACACAATCGCACACACGTCCGGATCTTCTTACCGCGACGGCTGCTATACTCCAACTATAGTCCGCTGACTGGAGAACTGTTGATAACACGCTCTCGTAAGCTTGCTCGGAACTATCTTCGGCGATGGCCACGTTATAACTCGGCGGCTGTACAACTGAAGTCGCCGACTGCTACAGTAGAACTCGCTGGTA
>NW_019725845.1:274035-321133 GCF_002891405.2 Cryptotermes secundus
GGAGTGGCGGGGCGGGAACTCGCATATTACCGTAGTAACGCGAGCGTTACGTTACCGCCACATACCGCTGGGGAGGTAGGGGTCAACATGTCACAATATAAACATGGCCACAGCTTCCATTAATACAGTTCCCATATTTTGGTATCCTAACAGGAAGCTAGTATTCTGGTTAAAGATGCAGCAGTCCAACATAATGTTGTGTTTTCTTACAGTCATAAAGCCACATGTGGCATAAATGTTCTTTGATATGGTCTCCATGGAGTATAAAGCTCCACTTTTATTTCAACCTCATGGAGAGAGAAAGGTCAGAATATACGGGGTTCTCATATAGGTGAAGAATCCTAATGTGGTCCTCAGGATCATAACACTATGTTCTAGCCTGGTGGATAGGTACCAACATTTCAAAGGAACATAAGCCTATGTATTCTGAGAAGACAGACGCTCTGCTTTCCTTTGAATGTTGGTAAACACCTGCAAGGTTACAAGCTGTCATAGTACAGAATGCTTATTAATAGTCCATCATGTTCTTATAACCAAAATGATAATTTCATTATCATTTGCAGTAATGAGAGTATAACCAAAATAATAATTTCATTATCATATGCAGTAATTAGAGACTATCTTTTGTGAAGAAACCAGACTGCAAATGAGTTCAGTAAAAAATCTGAGTACATGAACTGGTTCCATGTCAAATAAAATGGGAAACGCTGACAGAATGCATCCAGAAAAATTATCCTACTAATTTTCTATGCCATGATCTGTAACAATTCAAAAGAAAACTATATGCAACCCATGTGCACATAACATGGTGTTTTTGTCTTAAAGGGAATGTCTGGAGGCAGCTCCAACCTATCCAACAGAATTTACTTTTGTCCTTGTGGCCCCTGCATGACTGTGTTAAGATTTTAAAACAAGTATACCTTTCTGCCAACAAGTATTATTTAAGATATTTTATATGGATGAGTTTTACCTTGAGATCTAGTGATCTGACACGAAATGGTACTCACGGTGTGTATCCATGAAGTGCAGTAGCAGCTGCAGCAGTAAGCGGCGTTGGGTGACGGGCAAATGCAGCAGCAGCTGCTGCAGCCGCTGGGTATGCGGTACGTGCCCTCCCACGCTGGATTGCCACACCGCGCAGCGCTGCAGCTGCTGGGACACACACAAACAAGACCATGCACAGCACGCCCACACACCATCACATCACGCTACCAGGCCTTCACTGTGTCTAGGACGTAGCAGGGGTTAAAGGGATCAAGTCAACAGTCCACCGGGCCTTGTGTCTCAACCTGGGCTGGTGCTCAGTCATTATGTCATGCAAACCCTCTGGACCTTGCAACATACCCCTCAAACTACAAACATTTCTTGCATTTCTGACATACCTCTGATTACTTATATTTTTTGACAGGGCTGAGGATATTGTAATAGCAGCACAAAACGGCCATTTCTTCAGCTAGAAGTATGAAGAAAAAGTTTCCCAATGCCACACTTGTGTGAAAATGTTATATGGAATATACCCTTCATTAATTAAAAATACACTTCATGCTCTTCTGCAACTGGCTCTTCTCCTTTGGGCCATACAACATGCAAAAATACCAGTACTGGTAAAATTCTACACCTATAGATTTCTAAATATGTTCATTTATGACCGTACTGAAGCATCTTCAGTTGGGAAAACAAGATCACAAGAATATGCGCCACAAAATAATTTAGTACTACTTCTGACAATTTTGCCTAATGCAAACATAGTCACCTAACACACTGCTTCTGAGCAGTGGAGGAGAACACTTTTGATAAAATTTGAGGCAAGCTGAAATGCATATAGCATCAGAAAACGCAGAGTGTGTTCAAAAACAATAGAGAACCATAAGGATGTCACTCTCAAGTATTAATTTAAAAATAATTTAAATAAATTTCATTCATGGGTTTTACTGCCAAAATCCAAAATAAATCCATTCTAATACACCAAATCTCCTGTGTTCAAAAGAATTCTAAAGAGGGCTTCATTAGTCTAATAAATTTCTGTGACTGTTGGAGTAAAGGGGAAACAAAGAAAGTTCATTTCTGGTCCTTAAAGGGGAACTGCCCATATGTCCCAGATGCATATGCAAAATCTGATGTGGACTGTTCCTGCAGTTAGCATGAACTGTAAGACAATGTCACATTAAACAGGCATATTCATCACACATTTCTTTGTACATTTTAACAAATCTTATAAATCCAATTCATGCGCCTGAATGTTTAGGACAGCCATGCAGGTCACACCATTCCAACACTGCTGTGAGATCACACACAAACACATGGTACCCGATGCCAATCCACCATATTTTGTCTCATTCAAGACTTGGTCAAGGATAACGCAAAACTTATTATAATACAGGTTATATTGCATGTACATGAAAATATTCCAAAGAAAAAATGGATAGATGTTCTGTATATCAATTTTACTACAGTAATGTCTGTTGCATATGAATTCCATACTGATTAACTTGTCAGACACTAATCAAAATATTGCTGTATATATGGGTATCTTCACTGTTAGAAGATGAAGAGATAAAATGATTTTACTGATATACATCTTTCTACAGATGATATCTTCTATAGGTGCTAAGTCCAAATTATCGTGCACTGTAACATCAGATAGTTCTCAAACAGCCTAGTGTTTTAGTGGAACATATTATATTCATCTTTGGGGTCAAAGAATAAATCAAACAAGAAGCAGGAAAATGCAGGCGGCAAGCTTTCTAGCTTGCCTTACCCTTCAAACATGAAGATGCAAGGTGATACATTCCACTCAGTCATCAGGCTCTAACCAGACTGTAACAGCCACTTCACAGCCACCACCACAACCTCAAACCCAAGAGACCATTTAGAAGTTCGGTCATTAAAGATTACTTGAACGAGAACAATAATTTTTATATCTGAAAGTACTTTGAGCAAGTAGTTTCTTCCTCAGTCAATGAATGGTGCTATTTTTCGGACACGTAGCTTATTTGCCATCTGTTTCTTTGCCATGAAATACTGCCAGTAGCTAGGGCACTGCTAAAAATGGCAGGCTGGGAGGTAAGCGAGCTGCAATGAACTACCAGCATTTTACTTTATGGGCCTAAGAAATGTTTGAAATATGAGGATACTGAGACAAACCGTTGTCATACTATACATATGGTGGAATGGCATCTCTTCTACCCCACTTATATATTACTGTACAAGGCCCGGCACACCGTAACTCAGTTGAATAGTACCTCCTCCGAGCAGTACGAGGTGTCAACACCAGGGGAGCTGCTGTAGAGGTGGAAGGTGTTGTGAGAGGGGTCCCTGTACCCCCTAGCCAGGACCAGGGCACAGCTGGAAGCCGGTAGCCTGACCCACATAAGGTAACAGGATATTACAGACAGTAAGCAAGGCTAATCAACGTAGGACAGTACACTGCTATCTGTGTAAGGATATGCACCACTGTCAACTATGACAAAATGATCAACTACGCCAATTAGTCTTCCACTTCAGATGATAATTCTTCTACAGACAGCAAATCTGAGCAGAAAATCATGTTACATTAAAAAACACTACCTTGTAACTTGTACCAACTTTCAGTTCATGGGAAAATAAATCACAAAATATGCAACTAAATTTTGAAACAATTACAGAGATACATACCAAGATTCACCTACCACATACAGTATTAATGAAGCAAGTTGGTGTTCTACTCTAAACTCAATTTTCTGCTATCCATATTATTCTCAAGTATTACAAATCAAGTGTGTGTCAATTAAACAGTTAACAGAACAATTCATACAAAATACAGTAATTACTTGATAACTTATTTAATCAAAATCAGAGTTCCTGAGATTATGTAAATATTTTTCGGCACAAACATTAACATCTTTAAATGTTCTTGCAGATGTCAAGTTTCATGTACAAGAAGTAAAAAAAATATACATTCTGCCAAATGGGCATAATTCTTCTGTCAGGCTTAAAATTAGGCTTCTATACTGAAGTTAATTTTCACTTCCAAAACACAGTAATTTTCTACATACACAAACATTCATAAAATAAATAAATAACCAGTCCACACATGATTCACCACTGCTACTACCCACAGATCATTTATGTGATCACTATGAACAACAAAATTTCATCTGAAGGCTAAAGAACTATATATAACCATTCGGCCCGCATGAAAAGGGCTGCTCTCACTTTCAGTTACGGACATTCATCTTCAGTGGAAAACACATTTCAAGAGTGTAAGATAAATGCATTTATTCAGACCAAGTTAATGCTCAAGACTACTTGACTTGGTTCTTCCTGGTCCCTCACACTAGTAATATTATAGAAGAATATTAACGCCCTCCAGTGTGATTGATAAATGTTTTTTTAAACTTTCATAACACAGCATGGCCTGAACAACTGGACAAAACTAAAGAGTCCTGTTCTTCAAACAACATAACCACAACATGTAATACATTCATCTTCCTTTAAAGATAAGTATAAAGACATGAACCAAATTCGTTCTAGATTTTAACAAAACCTTTTTAAACATTACTTTGTAAACAGGCTAACTATAATACTTTACAAATGTTTAACAAATTCATGCACATCTTAGTAATTGTTAAAGGATGTAATATTTTATATTGATGACATTGCAATAGTAGTTTCTGTATGTACTGACGATGGTAGCTCTAAATGAAACATGTGAAGGATGAAATTAAAAAAAAAAAATTTATCAATCACACTGGATGGCATTAATATTTTTATTCAAGACTACTATTTAAATGGACTGTTATCTGGTCACAATGATTAATGATCTCTACAGATTCTACCAAAATAGTCAAACAGAATTCTTTTCTCATCAAGATGTTTATATAATAAGGCTGTAAAAGGACATTCCAAAGACAGTAAAACTGTTACCATATTACCAGTCACCAGGTAGTGAGGGCTCCCAACACTGAAAGCATTTGCTGAAGCACAAAGCAGAAGTACAGACATGCATAATATGAATCTAGTGTTCAGTGATTACAATGCTATAACATTCTCTGCTACTCACATTAATATACTTTGACTGACTATTAAAAAAATACTTTCCTATGAATGTAGTTCAGTCTGAGGGTCCAGTTTTTAGGATACTCTCACCATGACCACATATCCATATCAGAAAGAGACGTTTCTTAGAACATAACCAAATTTATATCCATTTAATGCCATTTTCTTACCATAATGACAACTGCAACAGTTAATAAGGGGACAGACATGAGAGATGATTAAGAAAAGCATCATGTCTGGGTATTTTAAAATATCTTGTCATACATTTGAAGCAAATGAGGTATTACAGTCAATCATGGGATCTCGTCTATGGATCTTTGACTGACAGAAATGACATGCAAAATGGGTTGTTGTATTCTGAAACAGCAAGTTCATAAAATAACTAGATATTGACAATAAAGCAAACGAATTTATTACTTGCTACCAGGTACTTGGTGTAGGAAATGATCTAGAAACTTTACACTGACAGTGCCAGTACCATATGCATATTACGAGTATATGTATTATGCAGGATTCCTAGTTACACAAATATTAACCCTTACACTGATGCGGTCGACATATGTCAATCTCTGAAAAACATGGCGTCCTTGCTGCGATTGACAAAACCTGTATTGCAAATTTAGAGTTTCAAATCTCAGGTTTCTTTGCACCAATCTCATTCAAGCTTGGTGGGTGCACAGTCATCTACTGGGAATGTAATGAAGCATCATTCATTTCAATGGCTGCATTCTTCTGCCCTCTAGCTTACGAAATGTAAAAGGTTGCATCTGCACAGCGAGGCACATGCTCCATGGTCATGTGGAGCAGGTACTTCACAGGGCTAGTAAAAATGGCTTTGTATGGTGTGCAGTGCTTTCCATAATAGTTGTAAATAAAGTTGTGGACTTTGGCCAACACGTGATATAGTGATAAGACATACTAGGAGTGAAAGGGTTAATTACTGACAACGCAAACTCATCCCCATGTCTCAACATAGTGCACCCAGTTCGCTGCCTCTGAGGAGTACAATAATAAGACCTGCTGTGAGGAAAGCTTTAATTTATTTTAGATGACTTCTGTGAAGTATTACAACATTTTGGGTTTCCTTCAGACATTCTGCTCAATTTTTAACACTGCATCGAACTGTAAGGGACATTGCCCTTGTTACTGCATCCTTTTCCCACTGTGGCAGCACGGGTGAGGGCATATGGGATTTGTGGTGGACAAAGTGGCACTGGGGCAGGTTTGCTCCATGTACTTTGGTTTCCCCTGCCAATTTTCATTCCACCAACTGCTCCACAATCACCACCAAGTATCATCTGGGGCTGGTACAATAACCCAATAGTGGCTGCAGTACCAAGTGGACTCAGTCTCACCCCACTAATAATAATAATAAAAAAATAATATGGCATCCATCGTCTTCCACCCTCTTATTTGGCTGATCATATCTATCCCCCATATTTTCAATTTTTTCTTCATCCTCTCCTGTTAGCTATCACATCTTTCCTCCTTACCTCCTAACCCTTAGCACTTGGAACAGACCTTTTAGAGCCAATGGTTCCTTACTATCTCTCCTGACTTGCTCTACCACTCAGTGGTTCCTCTGGGCCACTATCTATCCCAATCTTCCTACCTTTGAAAAATGACATTAAAGGCTCCACATTCCTTCTCCAGCCTGCTTACTATTATTGGTTTGATGAGTTCAACATAATTGTGCCTTTAAGATTTCAGTCTGTGCAGACCTCTAGCATTGCTAGTGAGATTGTTGCACACTGATATTTGAGATACCAAGTAAATACTGAGAATACAGGAATTGATACTATGTGAAACACGGGTGTCTAAAAGAAACTGGCATCAGCAAGGGATTATCTTGGCAAAATTCCACTTAAATCTGCTAAGAATGATATGTAGGTTACTTGTGAAAAATCTTTCCATGTTTCTTAGTCTCAAACACTAATAAGATGGACACTGTACAGTTACATTCAATACTGGTGATCTCATGGGTGACTAGAGAGAATGTTATTTTTACTTTCTTATCTCTGTCACAGCAGTGACATTCACTGCAGAACACCACATACTCTCGGAACACAATTTAGAATACTGCAGTGTCCTCTCATCTCTTTGTCAGTTATGGCAGCCATGAGTTTCAATTAAAATATGAAATTAGTATCTTTAGCTTCATCTGCAATTTTAAATAGGAGATTTAGATATAATCCTAAGTTCAACAGATTGATTGATTTTCAATTCAATAACCCACTCTTCTGCAACAATTTTCACGAAAATAGCAGGAACTGGCATACTGACAACTGGGGAGGGTGCAGGTCTGCCCCTTCTCAAAGCAGAGCCTTATAAACATACTATATGAATGATATAGTCATGGTGTCTATAGCAGAGCAACACATGCAAAATCAAATTGCAACACAAGCAATGAGGTAGACATAAAGGTAATTCAAAGCAAGTCAAGACATTGCTTAGAGGTGGTAGGCAACGATTTATTTGCCAACCAAGCTGCAAGCTAGCAACTACTAGCAAACGGCAAGCGAATGTTGCCCCACGCTGACACCTACCCTCCGGCCACTGCACGCACACTGGAACGACACAAACACAAGCAACTCCCTTTAGCGGGGACAACAGAAACAGTAATAGTGTCAGACAGTAGTTATAAACATTACCACTGTTTGCCAACCACTTTCCTAGCATACCTTATGCATGTTTACATCTGCTACAGAGTTGGTTGGCAACTTTGTCTGTAATGCAGCAATTCAGAGGAATAGGAACATTGGTTTTCTTGGCTCATAATATTGGAAGAGAAAAACATGTGGGTCTACAAATTAGTTAAGACTGGAAAAGACTAAATGCTGGTACACAACACCACCACCATCCAGAATAAATGCAAACTCCACCATTAAAAGCCGTTAAACAATACAAATAATTTAAACACAGTGGAAGTATATTTGCATAGGTTTCCTCTTATGTATGTTTATAAAATTCTAATGAGACATGAAAATCCACACTCAGTAATACCACGTATCTATAAGGATCTGTGGGAAGGCAAACCACAGCACGCACAACGAATTAATTTCTGAAAAGTACAGAAATGTAAGTTATTGAAAGGAAAAGCCTTCTGGTTTTTAGTTACCTAAAATTCACCCTTCTGAGATTGTGGAAACATATCATCAGAGCCTTTAATACAGGAATGACAGGCATATATCATAATCCTGCACGGGCATCTTACATGTTTCCACATTCTGTCAAATGCACCAACACTCTGTCTGATGAGCAGTAACAATCAACACCAACCACTGGTATATAGTGTAACCATACGTCCTTCGCCAAAATTATTTAACTAAGGGCATGAACAACTGATGCATTGTTTAATAACATGAGAGACGCTCCATCGGCGAGATACCATCCCGGGACCGTCTAGTTGTAATTCAGCTATTGTCCTCCTTAGGCTAAGGGTGCCACTATTGTCCCTAACATCCCGTTTACTCCCAGTATCATAAACCCATGAACTGACCGTGTGCGAGACCAGCCAGGAGGGGTCTTACGTGCCTTGAAGACCTAAAAAAGTTTACGGGCTTCTCGAAAAATATGAATGTAGGTCAGATGCCGGGATCGACCCTTGGCTTTCTTTTTTCATGTTTCTATTTTTTTCGTTTTTTAGGCCAACTGGGGGACTGGTAAAGAGAGGGCAGTCGGTTTTAGGGAGCAGAGGAGGATAGTAGTTGAAAGGTAGATAGAGAAGAGAGAAGTGTTTAACAGTAGGGTAGCGAGTAGGGCGGATGGAGCGGCTAGCTTGAAGGACAATGCAAATATTAACCACTGAATGAAATTTTAAATTAAAAGTGCAATATTCGGTGTTCTGGAGAGCCCGGATTTATTAACCCCGAAGTGTGTTCCACTCCCATCTCCGAAGCACTCGTATCCCGAGAAAAAGAACCCTAGCTCGAGCGAAATTCGTGGCAGCTGTACGTCGGCTACAACAGTAATAACCCCATGTTAATTATTATTGGAGAAGTCACAGGATCGGGACCAAGAGAGCAATAGTAAAAGAGGTCAAGGTTCATCATGGACTGTAGTGCCCATAGAAGATTAACTATTATTATGCACTCTTTGAACAATGTGCAGAAATATGCCCATATATGGCTAGTCATATTTGTCTGTTTATATGAATGTTTCAGCTCAAGAGGCACTGGATGATGAAATTCAGTGTGGACAGTATTCCATTGAAGGCCACCCCAAACTCACACTTTTCAGTATCACAATCAGTAATAACAACATGTTGGACATACAAGCTTGTGAGGTAGCAGTAACACTAGCACCATTTATTGCAGGATCCTGAAATTATGAATGGTATCACGTCTTCGAAAAATATGCAACTGTGGTTAACATGTATCCTCTTTTACAAAATGAAGAACAAAATGGTGGCCAAATGAAATCTGGTATGGTGATAGATCATACACATAACTACAAATTCCACATTAAATACTGTTTACAAACTAATGATTAAGAACATGGTGATAGTCAAATCATTCGTGCTATATTTGAAGAATTTCAGCAAGTAGAAGTACACAAACATTACATCTGAAGTTGTAGGTCTATTCAATACTGTTGGTGTTTTTGTGAAATTTATTTCCAATGGACCATTCAGAATGCAAAGGTGTTCAAGAACACAGAGGGACCCGTGTGTTCTGGTGTGGATAACACTTTTACAACCAATTTAAATGGCAATCTTCAACACTGCATCAATTATTTTCATTGTATAATTAAAAGTATTCTGATCATGTGCAAACAGTACATTTGTCAATCACTAGTGCTCAGACCACTTAAAGCAATAAATATTTTTCTCGTTTTAGCAAGAGCTCTGCATGTGACTAATGTCTTTTCTGATCTGAATACTGATTCTCAGGAAACTGGAGATATTTTTCAAGTAGAAAATATCATGTTTAATCTCATGCCAAATGTTACAAGCTTCCATATGATAAACAATAATATTAATTTCTCCATGATTTGCTGCATTACTAACAAAGCATAGTATGAAATTTTGTAAATTTTTGTAAAATAAATAATTATGTATGTTCTCAAAACTATCTAGAATACAAAACCTATGACAGCAAAACTTCGATCTCCTCGCATCATCATCATCAATACTACTACCAAACATCTGCTTCCAGTTTAGCATTGCAGTTTCAGTGGCACCACAAACAACACACACAAATATAAAAGGATAGGCCAAGAGAGCTAGCTGAGAATCTAGTGACCAACACCCAATCATAAGAATATTGCTGGCAGGAAAGTACATCCAGGCTTGGCCCACCCCAGGAAGCTAATATGGAAAATCTATCTTTCAACAGGGCTGTTGTGAAAAACTATGACTTCCAGCAATCTCAGAAACATAACGAAAGGGCAAGATTTTAAAGAGAATGAAACTCTATCAATATAAAGACTGACACCTGCTGTGAAGAAAAAAACAATTTAATATATAACCCAAGACGACAAAGAAAATCAATGCCACCATAAGATGTAGACATTCTGATCAGAACTGATTAGTATATAATGACATTGGTTTTACTGTATATTCTGCATATTTAGCACCTTGAACTAGAATAAAAACATTAATTGGCACCAGTAAACTACATTAAATAATTAAACTTCACATTCACCTTCAAATGGCTCTAAAGTTTGAGTTTTTTTTGCTCAGCATTTAGCTGAACGTTTTAAATCAGCTTCCCGAGTGTTGGTCCAAAGAATTCAGCAAAAAAAAGTTGATAAAGACACCGATGAAGAAAGTGTCAAATTTAAAACAAAATAAATAAAAAAGGTAAAGAATAGAATAGCAAAACAACAAGATACGTGAAAATCCAACAACAATCAACCAATTAATCAAATCCAACACCAAGATAGAGAAGTCTGAGCTCTCACCGAGTGTGGGCACCGTCCCATTCCTAGTCAGAAAAACTAAATGTGTTAAAAAAAAAAAGAAAGAAAAAGAAACCAAGTCAACAAAAGCTCTCAAATACTGCAGTCTAGTAGAGCTGAATCAAGACAACAGTATCTTATACAAAGATAAAACAGGGTTGTTGGTAATTCTTTCTTGTACAGTGGATACTCTTTGTTGACTAACAAAAATATGTAAAGCACTGATAAAGTAAGGACCTCTAGTTACAAAGCAGCAACTGGACCTGCTGCCCCTCTAAGGAGAAACAACACAGCCACATATAAAGAGAACAATCACTATTGTTGCACAATTTTCCCCTAAACTAGAGAAGGAAATCCTCTTTTTATTTTGTAAAGATACTACAGTTATACTGAGTAAGTACAACTAACATTTAGAGACACATACATGCAATATTTTGTAAATATTTCAAATTCACAAAATTTGTACTAGTCTGAACACACAAAACAGTGGACCTGAAGTATCAACATAATTATCACAAAACCTCATTCAACACTGCATATATGTAAGTTCTATTTCAATTTCAAACACAGAAAATAAATTATCCAACAATGTGACTTCTACACATAAAAGGAAAGCTGTGATCTAGAAATACTCTACCAAAGACCACCACTTCATTTCATTATCTACAGTGTATCTATGCAAATGCTGAGTGAAGGCTGCAAATATGTTTATCTGAAGAACTTGAAACAGTGTACTTCAACTATTATTATCAGAAGCTTTGCTGTTGTTTGCATGTAGCATAAAAAAATTGTAGTTACTGCATATGATGAAACATAAATCATGACATTGGCAAGTCACGTAGAAAGTTAAAAATGTGTGAAATGATCAATGACAGTCTGCTCTGTGCATTTCTTCCAATTATTACAACTCTGTCTTGAGAAAGAGACTAACTGCATAACTCACCGTTGGGAACTGTAGGTGGCTTCTTGGTCTGCACCCGAGCTGTGGCATTGTTCACCTGCGACATTGTCAAACACATTTGTTAAGGCAAATATTTAATATAACTAAACACACTCAGTTCTGTATTCAATGTTATCTATAAATTGAATTTGACATTACTGTTAATTAGAATGAACTTCAGACTGAATACAATTAAAATTTGAAATATACTAAGAGGCATTTAGTGCACTGAATGACAACTGACTAAGAAAATGTCAAACTGGAGGCAAACACCAGACACCACTGCCTGTATTCACTCTCTTGCCTGTTCTACACTTAACAGCCCACTCAGCCCAACCTTCACAAGTCATGCAGTGGAAACAGAAACAATTAACTTCATCAGGATTGGGTAAAGCCTGCTGGCAAGTGCAGAGTGGGAAAGTTAACAAACAGTGGATCCAGCAAGAATACCAAAAGTATGTACCAAATACAGAAGTTAAACTTAGAACATGACAGTATTCTTACAACTAGAAACATAATAGAATTAGCATGTAATCTAATCTAAACAAGAATCCCCTTCCGAAGGAGGCAGGGCCATGCAACTGGAGGGGAAGTCATATCACCAGGTGCTCACGTGAAGACACATGACAACACTACCAGCAACTCAATTAATAGTTCATAACATTACCATTACTTCCAATCTCATTTTCTTTTCATAAATCAAGATTCAAAATTGGTTACTAGTAAAATAACTTCTATCATCTGTAATTCTAACTGAAGTTACAAGAACTGCATATTTAACACCCAATTTTTATATGAGCTGTGAAACCATCTGCTTACCTTCCTTAGTGAAGAATACTAATATGTTTTTACCTTTAGTCTGCAGGTCAGGATTCAATACAGCTTTTGACACTATCCCAGAACCATATCTATTTCTTGGGAGTGCTCTTTTATTGCACTGAACTGAATCTGAAACCGCAGTACAGGCTTACTATCCACAGTCACTTTATAACTGAGTTACTGGCTGTGTTTGAAAAAAAAAAAAAAAGTTACCCAATGGGTACTCATGTTCCAATATGCTAGAATGCAAACCAGATCAGTCAATTTTAGTTCTGGGCAGAGTAACACTGTCTTCATGCAAAGAACCAACTTTTATGATGAGTTTATGTTGAGATCAATGGAGAACTGATCTCTCACTGATATAAAAATGTTAATTTCAGAGTTACAAGTACATTTCATGAAGTTAATCCTAGCATCTCAGTCACTCGTCCATTATTAGATACTTTGCAATAAAGCTGGTTCCTCGGTAGCACAGTGCATGTCATGTGTATTATCAACACACTGTGTAAAACTGTTTATATGTTTTGTCTGTTTTATGCACAGTTCAAGCCAGCAAAATCTGCAATCTACAAGAAACAACGTGATTACTTTGTGTGCAAGTTCCAACACAGGCTGTCACTTTGTGAATATGTATATTGGTCTCTTCCTAATCCCCCATGAAGCCAACAATAACACAAAAGGAGTTTTTATAAGCCAGAGCATCACCACCAGCAACAGCCTAACTATTACTATAGCTACTACTGATGTATTATTAGTATGCTGCTTCTGATTTATCATCATCATCATCATCATCATCATCATCGTCGTCGTCGTCGTTGTCATCCTCACCATCCCTGCTGCAATTTCACTTGTGTCATTACTGCCCACAATGTACATTCCCCCCCCCCAGCACTTCAGCCCTAGTGGGCCTAGGCCTACCTCCATGAACTTCTCCGTTCACTTCAGTTTTTCTAGATCTTACACATTCGGTAGGACTCTTTGGGCGGGTGATCAGCTCGTCGCAAGGTCTCTACCTGTACACAAACACAGAAAAACGCACGCACACAAACTAAACATCCATGCCCTGAGTGGGATTCGAACCCACGATCCCGGTTTCCAAGTGAGCGAAGACAGTACATGCCTTAGACCACTCGGCTATCGTGACCGGCTACAATGTACACATACATCTTGTAAATGAAAACATTTATTATACAGGATGGGCCAGACTCAATTAGGCAGTTTTTGATCATTAATAACTAACCAAGCCAACAACACACGGGATAATGGGAAAGTACCTTTTGTTGTCGATAGATGGCAGCATCATACGGTACGCTGTGAATGAGGTCAATACTCTGCCTACTTAGTGTGCATCAAGGAAACATCATGGCCAGTAGACAGTTGTCTATCGAGCAGCGTGTAAAATGTGTGCGCCTTTTCTCAGTTACTAACAATGTATCAGAAGTCCAGCGCAGGATGTTGGAAGAGTCTGGACCAATCATCCGAATAAACAAGCAGTTTGATGAAACTGCCAGTGCTTTGAATCCCAAGCATCCTGGTCAGCCGAGAACTGTCCGAACTGCTGACACACAACCACATGTTGCTGTGGAACTGGTATCATCTCCTCAGAAATCGAAGTCTACCCGCCATTTGTCGGCCTTACTGGACATTTCGAGGACAAGTTTGCGGAGAGTTTTGAGTGACATGAAGCTGACACCATACCATCCACGGCTTATTCACATTCTTAATGAGGATGACTTCGACAGGAGACTTGAGTTCACCGAGTTGATGCTGACCAAGTTTCAGGAGAACCCTCACCTTATCTGCAATATTGTCTGGACTGATGAGGCCAAATTTCACACATCAGGATCGGTCAACAGACACAACTGCGTGTTTTGGCAGCCAGAGAACCCCAGTGCCACCATTGAATGTGATTTCCAGTCCCTGGGAGTGATGGTGTGGGGCAGCGTGACATACAAAGGACTGATTGGCCCGTTCTTCCTTGAAGGTTGCATCATGGGGGAACCTACTTAAAGTTGCTGAGGGAAAGTGTCATCCCAGAACTTCAGAGGAGAGAGAACTTTGATGAACTGTGGTGGCAGCAAGATGGGGCCCCACCACACTTCGCCAATATAGTTCGTGCGTTCTTGCATCAAGTTTTTCCTCAACACTGGATTGGCCGTTGAGGGCCTGTGGAGTGGCCAGCCCGATCACCCGACATCACCCCATCAGACTTTTTTCTTTGGGGTTATCTCAAAGACAAGGTGTACGCTAATCCCATTGACAGTGTGAAACATCTGCGTGAGGTGATTGTTCAGGAGTTCAATAAAGTTCCGGTGAATATATGTAGAAAGGCGTGTGAAAACGTTGCTTTGTGTCTGCAAGCCTGCGTTGACTTAGGTGGTGCCCAGGTTGACCAGCATCTTGAAAATCGACGACTTATGTGTGTGCGATTCCATTTTTGTAACCATTGCAATTGTTAACACTTATCAATAAAAATAACACCTAATCAAAAACTGCCTAACTGAGTCTGGCCCACCCTGTATGTAACACTTCATAATATACAGTATACATCTTGAATGGGGAAAAAAGTAAAAGTAAAGCTATCCCTGTCATAGGCTGTGAAGGCCCATAGGGTTGTGAGACATTTAGGGTCTCACATCATCTAGACAATTGGCTCAAAGATGGCGGTAAGGTTGTCAGCCTTAAGCGCCGGCCGCGATTTACTCCCCAGGAAAATTATTTAATTAATTAATTCATTCATTCATCAGTATGCATAAAGCACAGAACTGTATATACTCAACTCATTTTACATAAAACTGTGTACACTCAACTCTCGATTATCCAGGGGTGGATAAACCAGTTTGCGGCTTAACCAGGGCTTTTCTGAGGCTTACATGTTGTTTAATATTCATTCACTTTTGTTTCACATGGTGAGTTGTAACACTATTTTCACACTAGTGTGAACCGAGCTCTGCATTTTTTGGTCCCATTATGCTAACACAATGTTCTAGGGTAGGGGTGAAAGAATGCAAGGATTTGTGGAAAGTTTCAAGGACAGATACACCGCCCCAGTTAGTCTCTTTGTATCGGTCTTCAAGTGTAGCAAAATGTCAGGGTGTAAGAGGAAGCGTGTTGTGTTAAGTAGTCAACAGAAACTCGTGAGAGCCGGGCTTTGAAATGTTAAGCAGTGACGAAATCATAGGTTCAGTGGGGGTGCAGCCAGAAGAGTGGGACGAAAGTGAGAATGAGGAAGACGTGGACAGTGCTGCTAGTAAGAAAATATCACATGGTGCTGCTCTTAATCATTTGGAATCCTTACTAGACTATCTTGTGAGTGAAGAGAACAGTTTATTAAGTGACAAGCTAATATTATGTAGGCTTCGTATGGATATCCGTAAGAAGGAAAATGCCACGAAAAAGCAAACGACAATATTAAATTTTTTTAAGTGTTAAGTGTGAATATTTGTAAAAAGTGTTGGATGTTGCTGAACAGTGTGATTGAAATAACTAATTCATACTTCAGTGTAATGTAAAAAAAAAAGTATTAAATAGGCCATGAGATGACATAAAAAAGAGGTTGAATAAATTTAAATACAGGTAGGCCTATAGTATTATGAAGGTACAGTATTACAACACTACTTTTAATAAAATTTGACTTAACTGGGTTTTCGATTAATTGTGATTTCCATCCCCACAATTATCCCGGATAATCGAGAGTTGACTGTATTTTGTTTTAATTTTACTTTACTTTCTTCCTAAGTTACATGTGGATTTCTTTCCTTCTAACACTCTTTATTAACATTTCTATAAAGCTTCAAGGGCTGTAACGAGTGACACACAATGGAAGATCACCAACCACATTTCATGCAACCTCTAGAGATGTTGATATATACCACAGCATCAACTGTTAGTCCTCTTTCCGTAATGTTCAATTTCCTTAGTCATAGGTGTTCAACTCTTGTTCATGTCATACAGGAGGCAAAATACCTCCATTACTTCAGCATATTTAATCTTTTGCACATATCTGTTTAACAAACTAAGCAACATATACTCATAAATGTGCATTCTTATTTTCTTCTATAATTTGAATTTTCTGGTCATTTTTACTTTACAGCATTAGTATATCAGTAATTCATGAAGACAGCATTATATTAAATTGTCTGTTCCTGTGATATATGCTATTTAATTTTGCAATGTAAAAATTTACTTAAATCTTATGAATATAATAAAAATATAAAATAGGTTTTGTGCTGGATCATATGCATATTCAATACTATCAAATTAGAGTATAATTCCAATAAAGCAGTGGTTATCAAACTGTGGGGCGCGACCCGGGGGGGGCGAAGAGCTTGAAAGGGGGGCGCAGTATACTTTCCTACAGATAAAAATTAAAATTGCCATAAATCAATTAGAAAAGTAACAAAGAAAATACATATAGAAAAACTTTTGATGAATACAGGCTTTAATTATCATGAATTTCAAAGTAACTAATAATTATTCTCTTTGCCGGTAATTATAAAACGTGTATGCCAGGGGCAGCGTTGATAGTTTGGCAGCAGCCATATCCTCTTCCAGGCAGCAATGTACATGCGCAGCTGAAGGCAGTGACTTATGTCATCTCATTGGCGCCTGTTGGGAAGGGGTCAGGCAGTTTGTCGCCAGACTCAATGGCGATCAAGAGGTATGCCTGTCTGATGTTGTGTTCTTATGTGTAATCTGTCTAAGTATTTTAGCTGTAGATAGTATGAAACCTAATACATTAAAGAGACATCTTGAAACCAAACATCCGAAGTTTATAAAAAAACCAAAAGTTTTTTTTTTGTTAGAAAGCTTAGTGGTTTAAAGTCCACCCAACAGAAATTTGCTAAAACAACAAATGTGACTTCTAAGGCCCTTTTAGCCTCTTACCAGGTTTCTCATAGAATTGATAAATGCAAGAAACCACACACAGTTGCAGAAACACTGATTTTACCAGCAGCGATTGACATAGTATCAACAATGTTGGGTGACTCTTCTGCTCAACAATTGAAATGACAGTTTGTAGAAGAATTTCATACTTTTCTGATGATTTACATCAGCATTTAATTGAGAAGTTGTGTAACAAGTGCTTTACACTTCAAGTGGACGAAGCGACTGATATTCATAAAGATGCTCATTTGATTGTGTATGTTCGTTTTGTTGGTGAGTGTAATATGCAAAAGGAATTGTTTTTCTGTGAGCCTATCTTGAAAACAGCAACAGCTCAAAGCCTTTTTGACATGATTAATCCTTTCTTTAATGAAAATGGGATATCATGGGATAAGCGCACTGGCATATGTAGAGATGGAGCTCGTTCAATGTCTGGAGTCCGTGCTGGATTACAAGCAAAAATTAAAGCTGTTACTCCCGAAGCAGTATGGACTCTGGCAGCTAAAGAACTCAGCCCACCCCTTCATGAAGCGCTGCAGACGGTTATAAAAACCGTCAATGTTTTCAAGGTAAATCCTCTGAAGTCTTAGACTTTTGAAAATGCTTTGTGAGGAAATGGGTGCCGAACACACTGCTCTGTTATTTTTTAGTGATGCTCGATGGCTTTCAAGAGGCAAGGTATTAAAGAGAATGTTTAAGCTGAGGCATGAGGTGTTGTTTTTTAAATGGGGAAGATCACTTACTGGCAGACAGTTTCAGCAACAAGGCTTTTTTATTGAAAATAGCTTACCTCACAGATATATTTGAGAAACTAAATATCCTCGATACTTCACTTCAAGGGAATGAGGCAACTGTACTTTCTTGGAATGACAAAGTGAAGGCATTCATTAGAAAATTAGAGCTCTGGAATAACAGTATGGAAAGTGACACGCTAGACATGTTCCCTACTCTGGTGTCAACGGTACAACACACTGATAATCCAGCGCTTCCAATGGACATAAAAAGCTGCCCACTTGATCATCTCATAATGTTGAAAGTTAATTTCGAAAAATACTTTTGTGATGATTTTCATGAATTTAATTGCATTAAAAATCCATTCGAAAATGCTCCTGGGCCATCATCTCTGAATGTAAATGAGCAAGAACTCATCCATCTCACTAGTGACACTTCATTAAAAAGTAAATTTAAGGAACTGTCTTTGTTGGAGTTCTGGATACATATTGGCAAGAAATTCCCATCTTTGAGCCAAAAAGCACTGAAGATCCTGATTCCTTTTGCAACAGCTTACTTATGCGAGACAGGCTTTTCTGTGTTGGCAGTTATAAAGTTATAAAGTATTGTTCAAGGCTAAATATTGCTAAAGAAGTTAGAGTGGCCATTTCTGATATTACACCACGTTTTGATAAACTTTGTTCTCAAAAGCAGGCCCATTCATCACACTGAACTTTGACATTTAAATGTTTGATTTTCTTTGCAGAAAAAAGTTAAATACTTGTTAGTTAAATATCGTTTCATTTCAATACATATTTTGGTTAATTGCAAGTGTTAAAACTAATTTTTATTGTGGGCCTAATATTGTGATACTTCAATTTTGAGTAAAAGACTGCTAAATGATATATAGAAAAACACAAAATAAACTGAATAAAATGTCAAACATACCATGACTTCTATTTTGATAAAAAAAAACAGGCTGGGGGCCTGAGAGTATTTTCTCTTGTCAGGGGGGTCTCAGAGGTAAAAAGTTTGAGAACCACTGCAATAAAGAATTACCAGGAAAAATGTTTCTGAGACTTTCAATCCACATAGTGACAACCTGTTTCAGTATCCATCCCAAGCCATTCTGTCTTCACACTCACAAGCCACGTTGGTATCACAACTCAAAATTGCAGTTTACATGATCAATCTAGGAACATTCATTATAGTTATACAATAATATATCTACAAAGCAAAGAGTGTGGTGTGTGTGTGTGTGTGTTTTTTTTTTGTTTTGCAAAAAAAATGGTTGGCTTAATGACATATAAAAATGGAAGTAACCTAACTCAGTTAATTCTAGTACTGTTTTCCCCTTAAAGCAGATGCATGCAGCACTCTTCAAGGGTGATAACAGTGCTTAAACTCAGGCCTTGAGTGATTCAAACTGTGAACACTGCTTCCTGGTAGGTCTTTTGAACAAAATTTGTAACTGCTTTGTTACTAAAGAGTTATAAAGAAACTTGTGACAATGCACACAAAACAATTCTTTAAGGACACTATAACAGAATATGAAATTCATGAAGTGTCGGTAGGGTAGTTCACTACTTTATGAACACTGCTCAATTTTAATCTCACAACTTGAAAGTTTTCCACTGTTATGGAGACAGATGCCTTGAAGATAAGGAAGGAATAAGGTTTTAGGATGCCTCAAAGGCACAACAGTTGCATCCAGTAATACCCAGTTACCTCGTGCATGTGTTGTAACGAGCGAGTGTGCAGTCTGGGTTCTGTACGACTGTTACATGTAGATGTGTAATGTGGAATAAGGTAACAAGATAACATTATTCAATTATTTGATAATGCTAATACCTTGCAGCGAACTAACCAATTCATCTTACCTCTGATGCTCCTTGAAGAGAAAACCGTACTACAACTTTTCATCGGCACTTACATATAGGCCGTCTAGAGAGGTAAGAGTAGAATACAATGTTGATATGCTGCATCAAGAAACAAGGTTTGTTCACCTATAAGCTACAGCACACCTGGTCAAGCAAAGAGCATGCCTTTACAGCATAGCAATGTGCTTGACCACATGTTATGGGCCTTAATACCTATACAACTTACATACTAGGCATTATATCTAGAAATATATTTACCTTCAGAGAGTATGTATCAGCAAAGGAATGTCAAAACGCATAGAGAAGAAGTGAATGAGAGTTTCTTAAATACAAACAATAAGTACAAATACAAAAGCAATTATTACAAGCCCAAAAAAAAAGTAAACGAGCACTTGGGGTTATTTGTCAATGCTCAAGTATTATATTTTAGTGTGAAAATGAATCTCTGCTTTAGAATCAAATCCAAGCTGGGTAAACAACTACTGTATGAAGGGATTTTAATAAAGGGCAGTCAGCAGGGTTGAAGATACTTCCAGGCGTTATCAATGAAAAGAAACAGGAATTCCAATAAACACTCAATCAAGTCCATATCAACCTGCTAAACGAGCTACCACACTGAGCATAGCCTGGAAGAATGCCGGGCAGAAAACAATGTTCAATGAAATAAATAAAACATAACAATTATGAATCCGGGTTCAAGTCAATGCAGACAATCATCATTCAGGCCCCAATCAATCTCATGTCAAACAAACCATCACGCATGATCCCAGCCACCAGATTTCTCTGCTTGCTTGCATAGCTAGAGCTTCCCCACTACTGCCTGCTAGCTTGCTAGGTTTGTTATACAATCAGTAACTGTGTTGTGAAGGGCACTGACCATCTTTTTGACATTGCTTTGCTGAGTTGCAGAATGGATAGGGAGATATGTTGGGGGGAAAAAATTATGGACCTGCCACATGAATGGATTAGTTTGGAAAGGTGATGTTACTGCTAGTATTACATATATGTAGAGGTGACAGGATAGAAAATCATGGTCCCATGCTTGAAGCGCAACTGATGTGGGCAGATCAATGCTTCTAAACAGTTACGATATGCAATGATATGCAACTGCACCAACATGAGATGTCCATCCAACTCCCTTTCAGGAGCCTGGAAACTGTTGTAAAATTTTTCTCCTTTCTGCCTGTATGAAATACTACCGTTGAAGTCAAGAAACTGTTTATTTGACAGTAATGCACCCAAGAAGAGAGACACAGGTACAGGAAATTGGAACTCTGTAAGCAGGGGCAACAGTTTGCCAACCATGCAATTCCATCAGCCCTGCAGTGGGTGGATACAGCCATGTACTGTCATGTGACAGAACACAATACTGGGTTGTATTGGCTAAATCAATTCAACTTCAAGTTTGCAGAATTAAAGAGATGCACCTTGAAGTCATGCTGCACTTTGCTGAATGCCAAGCCAAACACAAGGAAATGTAACATGTCACTATGTACATAGGAAAGTGTAATGAACCTTCTTTGATACACTAATGTACCATTTAATGCTCAACAATGGTAAATTTAAATTGGCAAGATCAGTTGCATAGCTACTACTTTTATTAACTACAGTGCTTTCTAAAGAACAGTGATGATGATGATGCATATGCAATATTATGCAGGCAAATATCATTAAAATGTTATCTAATAAACAGAATACCCATGATACACATGGAAATAATTCAGAATAGCAGAAATTTAGTAAACTTCAAGCCCATTATTCAAGTGTATTAATTTTCTGAATTCCACCTGTAAGAATGCTAGCCAAGTTCCCATGTTAACAAAAACTGACATCAAAACTATAAGCAAAGGGTGCTATCAAGACAATACCAAGGAAACACAAACACTGGAGCTCCTTATATCCAGAGGAAGGTGGGTACTTTCAAGTCCATCACACATTGCAACTGTTTTTGGTGTGGCATCCAGTTAGGTGCAAGCAGATTATTTCAGTCAATGGGTTATGCTTAGGCACTGAAGTGGAGTTTGGTTAGATTTCTCAACAAGTGAGTTAGGTTATGACAGAACATGGTTCATTAAACAAAATAAAATAAAAAGGGAGATGGAGAAAGAAAGGTGTTTTTGGTTTGTTACAGTTAAAAATGAGTGCTACCACAGAAAAATATGTTGTAAATCATAGAGACCATGCACACCTCTATCTTTCTTCCCTCAACCACGGTGCCGTGAAGTCTCTCTCGTGCGCGGTCCGCATCAGCACTATTTGCGAATGTTACAAAACCGAATCCCTGCATGCAGACAGACAAAACATGCATTAAAAAACTGGCGTCGCTCAAAAACAACGTGCAACAAAAATTAACATGTATGCATATATAGATTTGTATATATATATATATATATATATATAATAATGATAGTTATATATATTTGTAATTTAATGATACTTTTTCATAATAATAGGGATATGAAACATGATAAAGAGACTACTGTTATGTAATAGTCAGTATGAACAACATATTAACTTTCCATAAACTTACACGAGTCCACCACATATAAAAAATAAAGAATTCATTCAAAGCTAAGGTGCTGACTGCATTTGGAAATTCTGTCAACAGGGTCATTAGTCAAATTCAGAAATATGACTCCTCCTGTATGACAACAAGCTACATTCACCTACATAATTCGGACAGAACTAAAAATTCCTGTTTCAAGATGATTATAATGAATTTGACATCTGCAGCAGGGAGGGACAGACCATGAAGTGATATTCTTACTATGCTAAAGATCCAATATGGCTGTTTTGAATTTACATGAGCTAAAATGTAATGGTGGACTCAGTTAAAATCACTCTATTAATGGACTTTGATCAGATGCATGAACTTAGAAAATTATTAATTTTGAAAAATGGTAAAAAAATTAAGAGGTTGTGGTGAGCTACATAGCAATCACAGAACACACATCACTATGGGAGATAAGCGGAGGCATCAAATACGGCAATTTGCAAAGTGTGAACAAATCTGCCTGCATACATCCAAGCTATTGGATCGAAACAACACTGAGTCTATAACTTACGAGGTCAGTTTTGTTGAGAAAATGAACAATACTGACCACACGCAAAACACACAGCTGAATCGAGCCAATTTTAAAGTAGTGCATGCACCAATTTGAAACAAGTTTGCAAGTACCGTATTCAGCTGGCCGCATCATTCAACCAACCAACCAATCAACCAACCAACCGCAGTGAAACATTTTGTAAAAAGGTGTGGGCAGGTTGGACCAAGTTACATGTAATGGTTGTCCAAAGAGAGGCCAAGCCAATCAATCCTGTTTCATGCCGGAACATTATCACGGTCAGGCAAACCAACAATCGCCAAGGACTATGTATGTCATGACCTACTTCGGAATTCAATTTTTCCTTTTAGCACAGATTTGGTACATAGGAAGCTAAGAATATTGATTACTACTCTGGAGAGAAAGTTTCTTCACTCAATACAAGGCATTGTTGTAAATTTTAATGTGCTAAGCATGGTAATTAAATAAGGTCATGCAGACAAGGAACTTATACATATGTTTCCTCAATCTCCTTACTACCTTCATCTACCTACAACTAGACTCACCTAAAAATTAATTTCAAATTGAAGTACAGTACATACGATTTACAACAGAAATTACATAAATGTTACAAATCAAGTTTGAATATATTCTTCATGTTCTCAACATGCAAGATTGCATTAACTCTAAACTTTGTGCAAAGAACATATCACAAATACAATTTTGTTTGTGGGAAAGTCAAGCATTTTCTACATTAATAGCTTGAAATAAGAATACTGAAAATATACTCAACTTCAAAGTTTGAGTTTTCATAGTATAACATAACAGGCAGTGTATCTGCATGACCTTAGGTTAATTACACATCCAAACTTGGGATTCAGACCACACAGACGGTTCATGTAGCATGAATAACTGTTCTAAGAACAGGTAATGAGGAGCTGATGTTACAAGCAGGAACTCTGCATAACATTATCACACAGTCTTGAAAATTATTTCAACCTAACTATCAAACAAAAGAGAGTTTCACAGTTAAAAGTAAGAAGATTAATGCATGTGCACATCTTACAAACCACTCTCATAGATCCAAGTCCATGAAGTGTCACTATATCCATGATGATCATATATATCTTATATGAAACCAAGAAAGAAATGGAAGAGAAACCACATTACAATGTTTTACCCCACTTGCAAAGCAAATATAAACATTCCACATAAACTAATTATGAACAGCATATAAAGTGAAGCTGACATATGGCATTAAGTTAACACATGCTGTCACAGTTCTGTGAGCCTTGGCATAGCTTATTTCTGCACCATCAACTCCCCAGTTACCCACTGTTATTAATAATGTGACAGTGAACTTATTTGATCCGTCTAAAGCTAAAGCTGGTGATAAAAGCACAAGACTGGGATGCTGAAAGAACTCATTTCTATGTACAATGAACATTACTGTGCCAAAAAGAGACGAACGCACAGACTGTACGGAACAGTACCAAGAATAAAAAAAAACTCTTATAATAAAAATGAATATTCACGAGCCACAATTAAAAAAATCATCTGCACTTGTCTGGCTAGCTGCAAACAAGTGTGTTTCAGACATGCTTCTTTTGAATTCCTTTTAATGTCTACAACTCACACACATTAGTGAAGAACCATCTGCACATTTTGGTTGCATGTGTGAATTTATATATATTCAACTCTCAAAACACTGATGTATCACTAAAATAGCAGCTGCAAATATGGCTTGGACAAAGTGAGAACACTACTAAAGAATCACTGCAGGTTACAATCAAATATTACACAAGAATGTCCCATGGTGCCAACAGTCAAAAATATGGTACGGTACGTCACAAGGAAAGCGCCAACACGAAGCAACAATCAGAGAGTCAGAAAAAGTCAGAATCAATCAAACCTCAAGTCAAATGGAAAAAGTGGATGGAATTTATCAGTTTGCTATTTTTCACATACAAAAACTTAAAAATACACATTCAGAGAGAACAGCATAATTGCCATACTTCAAACTCATATTCATTTCCATTTAAAGAACTGGTAAATTGGAAAAACTGTATGAATATTATGTATACGTAGAATAAAAAGTGGAAGAGGAGAGTAACAATCACAGGTCTGGTAAGGCAATCATGGTGCAAGCTCTTACAAACAAAAGAGTGAAGTTAGTTTACTATGGTACAATTCATTCCCAGGCTTCAACCCACAGCTACTTAGTGAACATATAGTTATCACTTTTTTCAAACCTATTAGTCTTCCCAAAGCTGGCCATCATCTCTCTCCTGTACCAAAGTAAACAAACAAACTCTTCAAAATTCACACTTTTTACAGCCATGCCCAACCAAAAAACTTCAAAATTATGCTACATTACTGTTTACTAGCCCAAATAATGCAATTAATACAATTAACTATGATTATGACTACCACCTTCAACATGGACTTGACCCAGAGAATTCACACAATTATATACATCCATGATACTGAGGAGTAGGCGGTGAGTGACAGAGTTCAATAGGGCACATTTTCTTGTTTCATGGACATCATAATATCACTAAGTGGTGTAGTTTTCCTCTTTGTCACTATTTATTCCAGTTATACCAAGAAATTTATGAAAGCTGAAGATTAGTATTAAGAACAGATTCTTAATTCTTAGCCATGCCTAACAGAAAAGTTTGTAGTAATTTTCAATGTGCACTGTTATATTTAGTACACAGAGCTTGTATTTAAAGTGGATTTAAATTAATTCATCTGTTAGTATGTGGGTATATGATAAAATTGTTCCAGTGCATAATTAAATTCCACACACTGAAGACATGCATCAGTACAGGCCTACATTTCTACACAGCCTTCCATCCTACACTTATAATAATTCACTTGTAACAGCATTTTATGTAATGCCACAGACAACATATGAAGCATAATTAGTAGTATATATCCATGTAAGCTAAATGATATAATGATACAAATTCCGTCCCAAGTGCATATATTATGTGTCCTTGATCTTGTTCACCTACACTACATGTTGCGGCCTCAGACGGCCAGCATCAGGTGTATAACACTCACGTCGCTGTCACACTGCACTCAGCCCAAAATTTAACATTTAAAACACTTTTCTTGTTATTATCAACCTCTACTTCGTTGATATTTGTCTGGATGTAGATTATTTTACACACGTTAATTTTGACGTACTTGTAGTAGCACTATAAAATCTTTAGTTCTAATTTTAAAATCCTTTAAAATTTTTTCTCTAAATTTTAAATTTAAAATTGTTAGGGTTACTCGCCCTATGTCTAAAGTGCTGCAGCGGCTAGTTCTTGTTTCCACACTGTACAGATGTTATAGTGTGTAGTCTTCCTGTCTGCGTGCCGCTGTTATTCTTTACTACGTGTGTTGTCAGATGTACTGTGTGCTGCAGCACTTTAGACATAGGGCGAGTAACCCTAACAATTTTAAATTTAAAATTTAGAGAAAAAATTTTAAAGGATTTTAAAATTAGAACTAAAGATTTTATAGTGCTACTACAGGTACATCAAAATTAACGTATAATCTACATCCAGACAAATATCAACGAAGTAGATGTTGATAATAACAAGAAAAGTGTTTTAAATGTTAAATTTTGGGCTGAGTGCAGTGTGACAGCGACGTGAGTGTTATACACCTGATGATGGCCGCCTGAGGCCGAAACATGTAGTGTAGGTGAACAAGATCAAGGACACATAATATGTTGTTTGCACTTGGGACGGAATTTGTATCATTATATCATTTATCGTATGGAGTGCAACAGGATGCTTAAATATAATATCCATGTAAGCGATAATTTAGAAACTGTATGCCAACAAATTTGAAACAATTATGGTAAAACCTTCATGGTAAATGTCCCTGAGCTTAAATATGCACCACGCCATGAAGGCGTAGGGGGGTGGACATATGCATCCACAATAAAACCGATCAAGGTGGTAACCATAAATATATGAACACTACTGTCCTCAACTTCTAACATATATTAACAATAATATTACAAAATGTATATGTTTTCTCATACATGTGGGCCTGATTGATAGCACTCCTTATTAATTCTCCTTGAGTTATAGCACTTACTTATGCACCAAAAGAATTCAGATCTATATTGCCACAGATATCAAATAAAGTACATATGAAATATTTCTCATGATACACAAAAACGGAACTAGCATTTTCTTAACAGCTTCAAAATTAAAATAGCATGAATCTATTACACATTAGCGATTTTACCCGAGAAGGTTTATGTATGAATATAATATAAAAGACTTTCAGTTAAAGGCAGCGTGTTTGACACCGGAATATTCAATGTTTTATTGCAATAAGCATATCTGTACCCATCAACACTCAATGAAGACAACCTGAGAAGCTGCTATGAAATGCTAGTACATGTAGAATTTTGAATCTGGTTAGTTTAAACTCAAGGAAAACTGACATTTCATTAACATATGGCACCAATATATCCACGTGTATATATGTAACTGAAAGAATTTTGAAATGATTCAAGGCAATACACATAATCCACTTCAGTGAATGTTTATATTAGAAACAGTTACAATGTTCAGAAAAAAGAAGTAAAATAAAAGTGCACTAATTAAGCACACAAAATAAGATTCTTACCTTGGAACCCCTTTCATTAAAAATTATTTCTACATCAAGAATTGGACCAAATTGCTGCAACAAAGAACACATAATTGTTATTTTAAAAATATACAATTAATTGTAGCATTTCATTTTTAACTGTCATATACTGCTGGTATGCATAATGAAGTTATGAACTGTAAATGCCATGTCGTCAGACTGCAATGTAACATCCTTGTTCAAACACAAGCCTTTGGAAACAATCTCAAAGTCTTGTCTAAATAGTATCCATATAATCATTTCATCTTCAGTGGGATGTTAGTATCACCTACCACACAGTTAGAAGGAATGTATTAAATGAAATTCAAGATGTCACTAAACATGACAATACAGTAGCGTGCAACTCTTTGAATGTTTATACATTTCAGACTTCTGAGTGCATCACATTTATATGTTTCTGGCTGTTTCTATGTAAAGTCATGTTGGAGCAGTGACAATATTTTCATAAAATCAGCACATTCTGAGTGGCTGGTCCATACTTAGTACCAAATGGAAATTTCCTACAAAAGTTCAGTGAAAAACCAAACAGCTGAAGACTTCTTAGTGCTCCTGTATGTTCTGGAATCTAATAATTAAAGTTCTCTAACTTTCTAATTGTTACACCAGAAAGTGCAAGTTTTCATAGGTCTGTTTTAATTCAGTGTAAATTTCTTTATTTATGGACTTCATGTACTATGTGCTGTTTAAATAGAGAACAAATTTCAAGTTCTCTTTCCTCTTGGTTGTGACCAAACTGACACAGAGAGCAGCAAGAAACCCAATAAAGTTGTAATTTAAGGCCTATGATCTCAGAGAATCTTGCAAATCTCACCTTAATATTGATCATAATTATCTTGTATGAACAGTTGTATCTTTAATATGTGTAACATGACCATCATATATTTGAGGTTGTGCCAGTGTGTTTGGAAGGCCCTACATTTGTGAACAAGCTTTCTCACTGATGGGGGGGATGAAAAAATCAATTCCTAGAACCATTTACAGAGGAAAACCTCATGTCAACCATCAGACTGGTCACAAGAAGCACCATACCTGATATAAAACACTTAGCATCAATAGTACGGCAGTAGCACTGACACTGCCTTTCAGACAAATCTGCTATATAAATAAATATTTCTAAAAGTTCCATTCAGTTTTCATTACAAAAGTAATTTTGGTATCTCTCACAGGAATCAGAAATGATAATTGTTTTTCTTCTCAATAATTTTCTGTCTCATAAACTCAGTTGCTGTTAGTCATTAGAAATTACTTCATTGATATAACTCCTAGTCAAGGGCAATATGACCCTGTGAAATAGACTGTTCCTCCCTGCAACAAGCCTATAAAACTATCACCAACAGTGTGGCATAAGAATACATTTGGGGATGCCTTTACATATTAGTCACTACACGCACCTATTATAAACACGTAATGTAATAAATGACAATACAATCAAGTAGTCTGGAAGGTTGACACCAACATCTTTCTCTGATATGTTGGTATCCATCTGTCAGACTACCCATAAGACCACACAAATACATCTTCACCACCATGAAAACCTCAAATTTCCAACTGGCATAGGTAATTCTGTGATTTTAAATTATAAACTAACTGCAGCACATGGGTGTGGTGTTCCTCAGACAGAAAAGTGAATGGACTATCCTCAGAGCAAACTGCACACTCCTTGAAGAAGTGTGAACCACTTGCAATGCTTGGATGGCAACGACAGGGTGCCCCCTTGCTGGTACCATTCACATACTCTGCATTAAAAAATTCCATCTTGCATCCTTACATGACAATGGCAAAATACGTTCAATTTTCTAATTAGACAACTCCCTGCATACAGTGTAACCCTATATAAATGTTTCAGTGTGTACACTGCAAAACAAATACTCTCTTTGGAATTCATAACATAAATCCTGAAATTTCATACCAAAAAATCCTAGTCAAATGGCCAGAATATTGAAAACTGAAATTATGAAGGCAGAAAAAACAAAATCATCTTCCAGCTACAGATGGATGTAACACTATTCTGACCTTCTTGTCTTGTTCATTACCAATATAAACACAACAGGTTCTGAACTAAGCTTACCCCAAACATAGCCCGAAGATCTGGATCTCGAAACCGGAATGGGATATTTGAGACATGGAGTCTCTTGGGTTGATTCTTCCCTGGTTCACTTGGAAGGGCTACTGTAGTCACATTCACTGCCGGGGCTCCCTGTGTTGTTGGTGCTTCTGCTTGCGGCTCTGTTTGCTAAAATAGGAAGAAAAACAACTGTTAACACTCCCTTGTTCAGACACTGGGATTACCAACACAATGCCCTGAAAAGTCTGGAAAGCAATGACACTGACTTCAATAAGCAAGAAATCTGAGTACAATGCAACAGTCACCATGTAAATGGAAGTAGAAATAAAACAAAGATCCGGAACTACGAATTACATTACAACATAAACAAAGTAAAGCTATCCCTGTAACAGGACTTACACTCCGGCCGCCCTCTATCCCCAGTAAGATTCCTAGTACTCGTAACATTGTCTACTTTTATATTCAAAATTTTCCAAGTTTGAGCAATATTTGATGCTTCACTTTCCATATCACTGATAGCATGATTTAGTGACCAACGACAAAATTCCTACCCATCATTATCTAATAATAAATATGCCTAATAAACTAAACTTAAAATAAAAATTAGAATTTTAACGCCAGCACATAAGGCTGACAACCTGACCACCAACTTCGAGCCGATTGTCTAGATAACGTGGAACCCTCAACCTCTCACAACCATATGGGCCTTCACGGCCTATTACAGGGATAGCTTTACTTTTACTCCTTGGAGAAGAGTTGCTCACTGTCAGCTGGTCAAGAGACTCCCATATCTTACAGTTTTCAAAGGATTAATTTTGTGCTCACAAGATGGCCACTCCTCAGCCAACTGAATCCAGTCTACACCACCACACCTTAGCTCCTCAATGACTAATTTTCTCAATCCTCCTAATATTTCCTCTTTCTTATGGGCAAATATTCTCTGATGCACCGCGTTTTAAAAAACTGCTCAACCTATCACATATTCGGCTTAAGTGAACAGCCCAGCCTCCCACCCATACCAAGCAGCATCTCAAATCACATGAGATTTGAGGTTTTTCTCTGAGGCAAATCTTAAGCTCACAAGCTTCAGAAATGTGGGGCCACAGTCTGGTAGATTACTACCATGTTTCAGAGAAACATGTGTCCCCATTTTCAGAACAGATGAGGTAGCACGTTCATGCAAGGCACTGCTACCAACCAGACTGCACGGCGCCGCTCTCCGAAATCATGTAACCGCATTAAACAATTGAATTACTCATACATACTTCAATCTTTAGGTTTTTTTGAAAGGAGATGGAGAAACAAAAGATTCTAAACTGAATTACATCACTGCAAGCATTCCCTACGTTTAAACTGTTCTGAACGTCTTGTTTCATGCACTTTTGATTTTGTGACTCTCGTTCCAGAATACCTTAATACTAACAACAGATACATAGAACTATAAATCTACGTAACTGGAAACTTGGCTTTATGAGTTCTGCTTCGAACTCCTTGTTTTAACTTGAGATCAACCCACAGTCTCTGCAATTCTTACCAGGCAGGAGGCAAAATATAAACCATTACATTTTTTTCGCTTACTCAAAAGTTTGCAAGAAAAAATCTCCTATAAGAGACGTACATTGAAATAAGGTGCCTGACAGGGTTGGTTATATCACATGACCAAGAGAGAAGGGGTGGACGCGGATCAATACCTCCCTCTCCGTGACTTCTCCAGCTGGACTGCAGATGAATGGACTAGTAGGGAGCCCGTCCCCAGCACACGACAACAATTCTGCATTACTGTGCAAGTTCAGTGTTCAGTGGCAATTCCCTTGTCCAGTCTAAATTTGTTAAAAATGTGTTCATACAGTTATTCATAATGCAGTCCATTGACATTGATTTATTATATGAAAAAAAAAACTCGCACGAGAACTGCATCTATCATCAGTGACGAACACAGGCTGTTGGTGTAACATTATAACGTCTCCAGAGCTGCGTGTAACATTCTAATAACGCCCCATACGCTGTTTCTGCAGTTCAGAAAACCTCTCTCGGAGTTGCAGTATTTCGGAATGAACACGGCACCGCAGCCGCACAGAAAAGCTGCTCCACCACTAGAACCGTCTCTAGCGCTCTTGCAGCCTCAGGAAACACATCACACGCTCAGCACTGCATCCCAACTTGCTTAAAACGCGAGAGTAAATTAATACATCCACCACCGCTCCGGCAACCTAGACACTTCCAGAGTTCCAGATAGTCTCACTCCAATGTTGAATCACATTAGAAACGCCCCGTTAACTGTCCTAGCGCAATAGAAATGCCTCTCCCAACATGGTAACACAAAACCGCTGTTATGGTACTTAACGGAACATTAATACGCCTTCGGAGAAATGGCCTGACATATTCCTGAAACTTTCCGACGTAGTTCAATAAAATCGCTTCGACACCGCCGACGCACACCCGAGACCATTCGTACCTTGGCACTATTCCAAAAATAAATCGCCTCTGCGTCGTCATGACAAATCAGAAATGTTCCGTTTATCGTCGCCCATCACAAAGTGTGCGCGCCAGAAACCCTTCCTCCGGCCTCAACAACACTTTGTTCACAGTTCCCGCGGAGGATAGGAAACATTTTCTTGATAGCAGTATGGTAATAGAAGGGCCGTGCCATAGCTCAAGTGGTTTGTCGCTGGCTTCCCACTGCGGCGGCCCGGGCTCGATCCCGGGTCTGTTCAAGTGGGATTTGTGGTGGACAAAGTGGCGCTGGGGCAGGTTTTCTCCGAGTACTTCAGTTTCCCCTGCCAATCTTCATTCCACCAATTGCTCCACAATCACCCTCACCTATCATCTTGGGCTGGTACAATAGGCCAAAAGTGGCAGCAGTACAAGGGACTTAGTCCCACCCCACTAGCAATAAAAAAATGGTAATAGAAATTCCACGTACAGCACGAGAGCACAGCATACACGCCTTATATGTCCCACAATATTCCTAGGCATATCGTGAATGGCAGTCTGTGAAACCCACATTTGAACACGTAATATGGTTGCTAGCAAAATCCGGAGTACCTCTGCACAACTTGATGTCGCTATCCTGAGATAGAACTTCGGCCTCAACAATCACAACGCGATACAAAATGAGACGAACAAACTCCGGCTACCAATGTGCTGTGTAAAGCAATTTCCTACAGGCCGGACCCCTTAGAAGGACATTAAGAATAACACAACACGAAGAGCAATAAATCTGAACTGAAAGTTAACTGTGTGATACAATGACGTCAAAATATCCGATGCCGACATAAACCTGTTACGTTCACAGTTTCTCCTCCCGCTACACAGTTTCAGAATCGTTTTTCCCATATGTTCCGTGTGTCAAGTTAGACATATAATTACAGTATAAATATTGTAACATCCAATATTTTAAAGCCCCGCAGTCCAGTTTAAAACGACCATGTGAACACTGGAGCATGTGCACAACTTTACATTAACATTATAGTCACCAAAAAGTCAAAGAAGTCAGGACTTACATTTACGAAAGCAGAAAAAAATCTGGAAGAAAAGAACGGCCATTTTCAATGTGCATACTCAGATCTACTGCAGGACATCTCCTTTCATACCGAACTAAGCAACTTCCTGCAGTAGGGGCCGAGCCAACCGTGACAGCTTATGGAAACCAGTCTACTCTTAAATTAGATGTTCAGTATATTTGCACAAGGCAGAACAGACCTGTTCAGGCTTCTGCGTTGAAGCGCTTGTTGTATCGTGAGGAACTCATTCCTCCATCTTACATTCTGAACACGAATGGGTTGCCAGTTTATTCCAAAGCAATATAAACAGCGTCGTCAAGACTTCAGAACTCATACAAAACAAACTTTAAAGATCATTTAACGTCAAAACACAGATCTGCTGTTCCTCAATACATACAAATGAATACTTTCACATTATTTTTTATTGCTAGTGGGGTGGGACTAAGTCCCTTGTACTGCGGTCACTTCTGGCCTATTGTACCAGCCCCACATTATAAGTCAGGGTGATTGTGGAGCAACTGGTGGAATGAAGACTGGCAGGGGAAACCGAAGTACTCACCATTTTCTCCACCACAAATCCCACCTGACCAGACCCGGGATCGAACCCGGGCCGCCGCTGTGGGAAGCCAGTGACTAACCGCTTGAGCTATGGCGCGGCCATACTTTCATATTAAATCACAGGAGTATAAAGGTCCATTACTACAGACAATATAGACATATTTGCAGATATAAACAAACTGGAAAATGCTTAGACTATGCCTCTGACAACAACAAGCCTTATCACGAGTTCCACAACGAATTACCAGTTGTAAGCGTTCCTGCACAAGTGAATGCACAATTAACACTCTAAAATACTTCGAAGTTCGGATGAATTTAATTTTGGTCCGCATCGATCCAGCAAAGCCGCCACTTTACATTAATCTCAAATCTATGTCGTCACATGAAGAAACTGCAATGTAACGCAAATTACAAACCTCCTTTAAGTCTACAATTTTAAAGGAAACTTGTTTTGACAAGGCTAAAAGTTAAAGAAATACAAAAAAGAAAAAAAAGGTAAAGCTGTCCCTGTGCTTAACTAATTAAGGTGTATGGGGGAGTGATGTACAGATCCATGTATGCTTTGCCTCGGTATTAGTGAGCGGTCAGCTCCACACCCCGGCCGCTTTATCCCGGGAAAGAGCCCCCGGTACCCATTTGATAGAAGGCTGGGTGCGCCTCAGAACCGGTCTGGACGCTGTGGACAAGAGAAAAATCTTGTTCCCAACGGGACTAGAACTCCAAACCCTCTGCCGTCCAGCCCATAACCGGTATCTATATCAACTGCGCTATCCCGGCTCCTTTAAGGAAATTTTAAGACTGACAGTTATAAGCATGGACTGCCAAGCTATAACTGTACCAGGGCGTGGAGGCCCATACGGTTGTGAGATGTTCGGGGTCCCACATTATCTAGACAATCGGCTCACAGATGGCGGCAAGGCTGTCAGTCTTACGCGCCGGCCGCCCTTTACCTCCCAGGAATGTTCCTGGTACTCATTTCCGGATTTCAATGCACGACGACCTTACAAACGATGAAATGAAGACGTGACCTTGCCGCCTGCTACGTCCGTTGTTGCCGCAGTAATTAATTAAAGCCACAGACAGAGCATCTGTTAAACGGATCGCTTCCGGGCGCGGCCGTTGTTCTGATGATCCGATACCGAAAGCAGACAATAAAACACTTTCTTTTTGCAAACTCCCCTATACTGCTCTCTCTAAATGCAACCGTGATGAACATCTGACCCGAGGAAGATAAACGGAGACAAAGGGAAAGGGGACATAATACGGAACGCCAGAGAAATGAGGAAAGAGCTACAGGGGAAGGTGAAAATATGCAGTGTTTCAGGGACATCAGCAACCAAAACTGCTTCCTGTAATTCAGCATATCAGCGCCTCCAACCATAACCTTTCAGACCAGGACTGGGTCTAAAGTCCCACATCCTACTTGACTGTACTGTTGCTGATATGAGTCGTCTGCGTACATATTGGCTTAATTGTGAACTGTGCATTTCCAAATAGTTGAACCTCACGTCAGGGAGGAGAATATCGTTAGTTTTTAATGCTGGGACTTACACTTAAAAACAAAACGAAACTATAAGACATTCAGATTTAAGAACATGGGTCATAGAGGACATAAATACTTGTATTTAATTATGATATTCTGAAGCGAATGGCTACACACGTGTATTAGTGATTCGTAGACGGGGTTTGGATTGGCGATTCTGATTCATTGGATATTCGAAAGTCGTAACTAATATTAATTGTAACACTCTATGGATTACTGTAATTATAACGTAAATAATGTCTTCACCGTCTGGTTACACAAGTTGTTGCTAGGTAACAGATCTCAAACAATGGCTACGCCTTTACAATGTCTTCACTGAATTACATACTCCAAATATTACACATAAAATCTTCTCTTCACAGCTGCAATCTTGCAACTAACTCTTTTCTTCACAGCCTCCCGTACAGAACCGAACTCTCAACTGCCAACCCACAACTCTGATCTAATCCAAAGTCAAAGTCACATTGCGACTGACGATCGGTCGGTCAGTCAGTCAGTTAAGTCAGTAAGTCTTGGTGTCGAGCACCATCTGGGGCTAATGAACAGATATTTTATTACTGACTGACAGTTACGGTCTTGTTTCTTATGAGGCCCCTCTCTGACTAGAGGACGGGTGTCTTTTTGTATATACTGCTGGTCTTGCCAGGGCGGTCTTTCTCAGGTCCCCTGGTACTCGCGACCATATATTACTGTCTCAAATTTGAGACATCCCTTTTCGCCGCCTCCAACGACTCGCAGGGTCACGGTGGAGGTATTCGACACCGCCTCCACACGGGTTCTCACCTAATCCCAAGTCCAAGTCATACTGCGACTAACGGTCGGTCGGTCGGTCGGTCAGTCAGTCAGTCAGTCAGTCAGTCAGTCAGTCAGTCAGTCAGTCAGTCAGTCAGTCAGTCAGTCAGTCAGTCATGGTGTGACCAGATATTTATTACTGTTGAACGTTACGGTTTTGTTTTTTGTGGGCCGTCCTCTCTGACGAGAGGACGGGTCTGTCTTTTTTACATGCTACTGGGTGTTGCCAGAGTAGTCTTTCTCGGGTCTGAGTCCCTTGGGACTCGCTACCATATTTTACTGTCTCAGATTTGAGACTTCCGTTTTCGTCGCCTCCTACGACTCGCAGGGTCACGGTGGAGGTATTCGGCTCCGCCTCCACACGGGGGTGACCTAATCCCAGCTACATACTGTTGTTATATAGACTCTACACGGACCACACAGAAAGCACGGTCTCTATTGTTGAAGTTTGTTTACCGCTCGGTTGCCTAGCAGTAGACGTACTGTCCCATGCTAGTGTGTTGCGAGGATGTGTTTACAGACCCGTTGCCTAGAAAGTGCCCATATGTCACAATCCCTGCGATATTTTATCAGTTTACATTATATGTTCATTGACATGCATAGACGGGATCACGTTACGTCCTAACAGCCCTGTACAGCGAGCTATAGTATCCCTACATTCTGCATCTTCAACCTGGACCCGAGCACAGCAAGCTTACTTCCGAAAGTTTATGGACCAACATAACGTCTGTTCTGTAGATAATGCGATTAAAGACCCATAACTCAGTCAACTGAGGCTATACGAAGGAAATTAATAAAAACAGAAGTACGTAAAATCTTCCAACTCCGAATAACCGATGATTTGAGTACTGGGCTGCCTGCTTAAAAGTTAAAAAAAAAAACGAATGTTTCCTCCCAATAAAGCTTTATACCTAAGAAGGCCACACTTGCCTAACCATATTTTACTGTTCCTCCACCATGTTTAAGAAGGTCCTTTGGGATGTGATGCCGTGTAGCCTTGACGTTTCCAAGGAACACGCTTTCTCCATCTTCCGACAAGGGCAGGAGAATGTTGAAAAGCTGACTGCATGCAGTCACACCGCAGAGAGCAGTAACCTTCACAGTCCGCCGCGCCATAGCTCAGAAGGTTAGTCGCTGGCTTGCCACGGCGGCGGTCCAGGTTCGATCCCGGATCTGGTCATGTGGGATTTGTGGTGGACAAAGTAGCAGGATTTTTCAGAGTACTTCGGTTTCCCCTGCCAATCTTCATTCCACAAACTGCTCCACAATCACAATCACCATCATCTATCATCAGGGGCTGGTACAACAGGCATGAAGTGGCCGCAGTACCAAGTGGACTCAGTCTCACCCCACTAGCAAATAACGGTAATAATAATAATAATAATCCTTTATAGTCACAACCATGAGAACCTCATACCTCACAAGGTAAGTCTACTATATCGTACACATCGAAGGATTCCGAAACAAAGGGATAAGGTTCACATGCGAATATCATAAATGTAAACAACACATAACTTCAGTTATGAAACAATTACACTGACGCCAAACAGGACATGCAGATGAGTGTATGCCCCACGAGTGTATTGGCTGGTTCATTCTTCTTCGCAAGAGCTGTGATATCGGATTCAAACTCGGAGAAACATAATCTAAACATCTTAATTCTGAATAAACATTCTCTGGATATGGGATTTGGGTTGGTTTCGTCACCTTCAAATCGAAACTGGCTACAGCAACACTCACTCGAATTCTGATTTAAAATGGAGGAAGCGAAATTGAGAAGAGCGAATGGACGAAAATGTAGGAGTGCCAACGTTGAACTGAAGGCTTACTGGAAACCATTCTTCTCTGGAAAGCCAATCTCCAGGTTCAACAGCAAGGAGATTACCCATTCAGGTTTACGATACCGGCAGAATAGAGAGCTTTATTTCTGAATAGAACCTCATATGACAGACTGAATCTGTACAACGGCTGTAGGCTTCTTTAACAGCCCTTCCAGACTAGTGCTTTGTGCAATAGTGACTGCTGTTTCCGATAATAATTAAACTCGAGCTATAACTGAGATCACACTTGGTGAACATGTGACGTAAATATGGGATGGCGTTTCCACTCAATGTACTTAATTCAGTACAACAGGAATTCTGAGGGCTTCGACACAGACAAGCAATTGCATATTTCATGCTGTTTAATCATGTATTTAAAGCAGTAACTCCTGCATCTCTTCGCATTCGATTAACCAAGCAAGTTCAGCACTTCATGTTCGTCCTCTTCGCCAAGGTGCGTAAGCCACAGAAGTTAACGACCTAGAACTTGACTCGAAGATGATAAAAAGTTGCGAAGTTTTTCCACAGAAAACCAACCCTTAGACCCTACCTTCGGCTAGGTCCAGTATATTAATTTCACTATTATTCTCCATCACCTTACCGCCATTTATGAGCCGACTGTATAGAAAATGTGGGAACCTCAACATCTCACAACCCTATGAGCCTCGGCGGCCTGATACAGGGATAGCTTTACACTTATTATTCTCCATCTCTTTGTCTCGTTCCTTTGCTGGTATCCTATCTCCCTGGGACTCCCCTGTGTCACGCTAATTCCGTGGACGTCTTTGCGTTTTGTGGCCGACATTTTTTTACGCTGAACGGTTAATCCACCCGCTGTCCGCTATCCGCGACTGCTTAGTCAATATACGAGTATACGTGTCAAGATGCGCTTCCATCCATCCGAAATCACAGAAGGCGTCGGAAATGACGAGACACGGAGTCACGCGGCTTTAAAAAGATATTAAATGTAGCATTTATACAGAATGGCAAATCTACCGTCCCTAACTTGTAAATACTCAATACCTCCAATGCTACAATTCCTTTGTTTAGGATTGCAATATTTTGCGAAATGACACGCGCCCGTCTTTCCGAGGGGAGTTGTTAACAGATGAAACAGCCGACTGATTTCAGATCTCTGGATGCTGTAAAGTACTATACATGGGAGGAACGTGCCAGAGTAGCTCGGAAGGTACTAGTGGTCTATAGGCTGGAATGTCGGGGTTCGATTTCTGGTAGACGCCAGAGATCTGTCTCTGCTCCATAGCTTCCAGACCGGGTCTGGGATCCACCCAGGCCCTATACAATGGGTACCGGGGTTCTTAACCGAGGGTAAAGTGGCCAGGGTTAGAAGCTGATCACTCACATCCATCTAATGCTGAGGTATACAAAGGCGGAACTATATCTCATCTCCCTCATACGTCTTCGTGACGTGGTAATTAATTAAGTGCAGGGACAGGTTTACCTTTATCATGCACGAGTATTGTAAACAGATGCGGCTAACTGAATTCTGCATCTTATGCCATCTGCCGTCATCCCGCATGTGTTGCAGCGGTTCAGAAATAACGGGTCGACGACTGTGTTAACCAACACAGTAAAAGAATTAAAGACAACAGTCTATGGAGGCCTCGCGAATTACAGGATTCTACATTAGGCTGCTGCTTTTACAGCGCCAACTTCAAATATCTATGTAATACGCGGCATAAATTTCTATTTATTGTATATTTCTGTTGACTAATGTTTACAGACCTCCTTTAAAGGACATCAACACGTCTTCAAGCATGCTTAGACTGCTATGGTCAAGATGAAATGATGAGATAGGAGGCACTAGTACGACTGGATTCTTCTCCAGATATTCGCTCTATTGTGGGCTGGAATTTTACACGATCAGGCGCGTGCAGACAATCATTGGTTCATAACCGTGTTGGTACATTAAATTGCTTTGGTTTAACGTTAACATTCTTCTGATGTGGGGCTAAAGGAACTCACAAACACTAATTACAAACTGGCACAAAGTTCAGGCAAAAATTACCTTGACTGTCTTACATTTCTTCCAGTATTTATCAGTAGAGACCGAAGTCTCTTGTGGCAGTGACAATCCGGGGGGGGGAACCCGAAAAAAAGAATCGCGATATAAACACAAACGATACGTGTCTACCCGTCAGGCTTCTGAGAACAATCCCGCGATTGAGTGGTCCTAACGCTATAATAATCTTTGCATCGGTTTACATCAGGATGCTACATCAACTGCAGAGGCTATATCTCGAGGAATGAGGCTGCAGAATGGTTAGGAACGGTGAACAGGAAAAGAGACGCTAACTGTGCTCCAATTCATGACACCCACCACGGTATTCACCTGGAGAGGTTGAGGAAAACCAAGAACAAATTTGGCCATAATACCTAGAATCCAGACCGATATTCAAAAGCCATCCGCTTCGGGTAACCTATACGGTTCATTACTAGGGATCTGCGTCTGGCGACATGTGCTTTTGCAGCTCTAAGTCAGGAATTAAATGTTTTCGGAAACATGATGATATGGACATTTCTTCTTGTTTTGGTATGTGTAACCCTTGCCCAAAGTTTGTCGGCACCTTTGAAGTAGACCCTGCATACTATTATATTATATTGCAGCGAATATTTAACAAACCCTTATCTCGCGAGGATCGAGCTACAGTTTGCCGACACTATGCCATCTCCGTGCTCACGAACCACCAAGCAGAACGAAATCTTTAAAACTTCAACAAATAAAAACAAACCCCGTAGCTTTAGTCCGCAAGCGAACTATACCGACCGAGTGACCGCCGCTTGTCGGCGAAGTTAGTACCACCTTTAGTGGACAGAGCGTGTCGCGTGGTCAGCGCCACGAATCCTCACGGCCGTTAATTTTCGGTTTTATAGACCGGAAACTTCAAAACATTTCTTACAAAAATTCAAAGGATACTGATACTTCCTTTCCAAGTTCTCAGGAACGAAAATTCAAAGAAGCTGGGAACCCCCCCAACTTTAGTTCGAGAACGAACTAAAGTTCTTTCACTATCACTTTCCAGATTCTGTATATTCAAGAAAGGTCTACAGCCCAGGTTTATCAGCAGGAAGACTGAACCATAACATTATCTCCAAATCTGTAGAGTACAGTCGATGATAATGAAAATCGCCACCATCCACTCTATACCCCGAGATTCCCGGTTGGGGGGTCTTGTTTATGTGTCTTTTTCTTTTTTATCTCGCCTCAAATCTCCCAACATCTGGGAATTAGCGGACCGAATTTTATATTACCAAAATGAATAAGTGCCATGGATATTCCAGGCGGGGAACCTATGTGCCCTTCAAGAGCCACGTGGACGGAGTACACTTGCTCTTGTTTCGTACCAACAAGACTCGCCGGCTTGCTGCAGACGTTGCGGGCTCGGCTGTATGCACGCGTCAATACTCGTGCAAGCACCTCCAACTTCTGACTGTCGGTGTCACGGAGATTAACGAATTCAATTCATTATACGAAGGAAAGGGATGACATTAACCCCGTTCCCAAAAGCGAGAGGGCAGGCCTACCACAGCTCTCACGGTTAATACACTTATCGTCTTTATTTTTTTAACTGAACCGTTCAAAATACAGTAATGAAACGTGCAGCCATCCAAGCCATCTTTAGCTACATTTTCCAACTAAAACAGTTCCTGTTCCTCTACCCGTGTTACAAGGCCCGCCCATCTCGATTTCCTTTATTCCATGAAACCACCAAACGCGAAACATTGAAAATAAGGACATTATTTACTAAAGTTATTTAATACATGTTCTGATAAACATTACACGTCATAAAAGGTAAAAGGTAAAGCTGTCTCTGTGTTTATTAAGCACGGCGACAAGAAGTAGGGGGAGTGCAGTTACAGCTCCACCATTCCCGACAGGGGCACTAGATGTGGCTGAGTAGTAAGCATCGTGGTCCGGCAGCATTATCCCCGGTAACCACTGGATAGGAGGTTGGGTGGGGCCCACAGCCGGTATGAACGCTGTGGAGAAGTGAAAAATGTCTTATTCCTGACGGGAATTGAACCCCAGTCATCCAACCCGCAGCTATCCACACATTAAAATTTGTTGTAACATTGGCATGTAACAAAGAAACAAACTCCGTGGTCTGTATTCCGCAAGTGAACTACACCGACCGACCGACCGACCGACCGCCCCTTGTCGACCTGGATAGTGCCAACTTTTGCGGATAGAGAGTGTAACGTGGTCAGTACAACGGATCCCCACGGCCGTTAATCTCGGTTTTCTGGACCGGAGCCGCAATTGCCTCGAAGTAGCTCCTTAATTATCCTCACGAGACTGATCGGACCCCGTTCCACACCCACTAATACTCAGAAAATTTTGTAGCGCCGGGAATCGAACCCGGAACCTCTGGCCCTGTAGCCAGGAACTCTGGCCACTAGAAATACTGGCATGTAAACTGAAGCAGACTGAATGTAGCACATTTACACGTGCAGGTTGAGATCTTCATGGTACAACGATGCGGGTCTGTCGGGCTCGAATCTTGATCACCACTCTTTATGTACAGGTTCACAAAAGTACTGACGCACCGGAAATGCTGTTACTACGTGTATGGCGGTGCTGCAATCCAATCGAGTAACTGACTATGAGATATAAGCACTGATTAATGCATCTGTACGTACAATCGCAGCAACAGTTCGGCTACCGATCGATACGAAGTGGGAAGCTCAGGATACTACCCAAATGCGGGGAATACGGTCACAGCGCGACACAAACGAAACCCTATCATCCTCAACATAACTTTCGGCACATTTTCCAATGGAAAGGCTTAACCATAATCCATTATATAAGATTTGAGGTTTTCACGGCGGTGACGATGAAGAAAGCAGTCTTCTGGGATGTGGCACCGTGTAGATGTGGTGTTAACAGACGTTTCGGAGGAACGTATCGGCTCCATCTTCAGGGTAGAAGGAAAAATAAGAAATTCGCAAGCGAAGAGACCGTGAGAACAGGGACAAGCAGTCTGCCGCCGCCACTAACAACAATAATAATGCCTGCGCTCGAAGATGAGTCTATGCAGTGCTGCCAAATTCGAGGGTCTTAAGGCAATGACTATGATTACTGTCTTGTGGTACGAGATACCGTGCACTCTGGTACATTTTCACCAACGTTTCCGAAAAACCTGCGGTCCGCGGGAGATATTACGTGGCATTGCATTCAAGAAGACAATGAAGTGTACAACACTTGCTTACTCACTCACTCGTGGCCGCGCCATAGCTAAAGTGGTCAGTCGCTGGCTTCCCACCGCGGCGGCCCGGGTTGGATCCTGGGTCTGGTCAACTGGGATATGTGGTGGACAAAGTAGTGCTGGGGTAGGTTTTCACGGAATACTTCGGTTTCCCCTGTCAATCTTCATTCCACCAAATTCTCGATTATCATAATCACCCGAGGCAGGTACAATAGGCCAATCAGTGGCTGCCGTGCAGAATGGACCCAGTTGGACTCCAACCCACACTAAGCAAATTTTAAAATTACTTACTTACTCATGGAGCTGAGTCCTTCTTGAAGGGCCTCCAATTGTGCACACACTCAAGAATTCCCCTACATTTTATGGAACTCGAAGGTTCATTACCGTGTTCAGAAGAGCCCTACACTGGTCCCTTACCTTAGCCAGATCAATCCAGTCCATACCATCGCATCCTCAGATCCATTTTAATATTGTCCACCCACATACGCATTGGTCTTCCCAGTGGTCTCTTTCCTTCTGATTTTCCCATCAATATCCTATATGCATTCCTCTTCTCCTCATTCGTGCTACATGCCCCGCCCACTTCATCCTCCTTGACTTGATCATTCTAATTATACTTGGAGAAGACCTCTTATACAATAATGTTACCTAAAGGCATACGCTGTGTTAGGCCATATCCTATTGGCCTATGTGCACCATAAGTACCTTGGCTAAATCCAAGGAAGATCTATGCTACGAGAGCGTTATAGCAGCTGATAAGGCGGCATTTTAATTTATTTTGGGTAGTTTTGACTCTATGGCCAGGATATCAACACAGTTCTCTTCAGTACACACCATATATTCACAACTGCAGAAAAAACCATTAATGTACACCGAATGTATTCTTATAAAAATTACTACGAAAGGAATCTGATGAGGATGAACCAGAAGCACACCGAACATCGCTTCATGTGCAAAGCAAATACGTGCAGAACACCGTCCACCCCTCCAAAATAAACTTCGCCTTCTTTACTTCACTTAGCCTTCACTCCCTCACACAAAATACCACTCTGAATTTAAAAAATGTCTAATCTTGTTGTTAAATGAAGATCTGTCCTAGAAAATACACACTCAAATGAAACGCAGTTGCAAAATAACTGCTTCCAGAAAAAAATCATGTGCGCTTATACAGAGTGTCCCAAGAGGAAAGGTCAATATTCTGGGAGGTCACAGTATAGGCCATTCTAACAAAAAAAAAGAGTATATGTTAATTAATACATATCTTCGATATTCCGTCTTACATGCAACACTCATTTGAAAATTTGTTTAAAAGTTACTACATAGACACAGTCTTTTAAACACATTTAAAACCACACTGTACGAGTATACATTCGCGTTTTCTTGTCGCGCTGGATGTTTCTTCCTGCCGCGCTGTGTGTTTACATCACGTGGTTTAAACACAACGCATTTGTTAATTAATAAGCAATGTCCAACACGATGCTACACTACAACCTTATGAAGTGTATATGTACATGTGTCCTATTCCGAACGGTTTCCGAGATAGAGCTATTTCACTGTACACTGTACAGACGAGCAACACGCCATGTCCTCACACGAGTTGCAACGAGATAGAGCTATTTCGCCGCACAGTACACTGTACACTGTACAGACGAGCAACACGCCACGTCCTCACACGAGTTGCACCGAGATAGAGCTATTTCACTGTACAGCACATTGTACACTGTACAGACGAGCAACACGCCATGTCCTCACACGAGCTGCACCGAGACATCAATATTTCACTGTGTTCACTGTACAGTACACTGCACACTGTACAGACGAGCAACAGGCCACGACCTCACACGAGTTGCACCGAGATAGAGCTATTTCACTGTACAGCACATTGTACACTGTACAGACGAGCAACACGCCATGTCCTCACACGAGTTGCACCGAGAGAGAGCTACTTCACTGTATAGTACACTGTACAGACGAGCAACAAGCCATGTCCTCACACGAATTGCACCGAGAGAGAGCTACTTCACTGTATAGTAGACTGTACAGACGAGCAACACGCCATGTCCTCACACGAGTTGCACGGAGATAGAGCTATTTCACTGTATAGTACACTGTACAGACAAGCTGCAAAATGCACTGATGTTGATGGTGGAATTTTAGAAAATGTATACTATGCAAGCTGCACCAACTTTATCGCTTCAACAATAAATACCGGTATTAGGAACAGTACGTAATAAATCTTCTTTATCAACTAATTTGGAACTGTAGAGGGAAATAGCTCTAACTCGGAAACCGGTCGGAATAGGACACATGTACATATACACATTATTATCTTTTTGCTTAGAATGATCTATGCTGTGACCTCCCAGAATACTGACCCTTCCTCCTGGAACATGCTGTATATCTACTGCAGCTACAACTACCAGCAGGCACGGGACAATCAAACATCCATTAAAGAGGGCGATCAGCTCGATCAGAGTTTATCAGTATCATATTTTCCGCTGACAAAACGTGTCGAGTAGTTAACAGCGTTATTGGGGAGCGTACAACGGTCCCATTGGTAAAACCGCAGCGCTTACCAATTACTAAAATTAAAACGTTAATACATGTCTACGTGCATGAAATGCAAACCAGTCAGCATACAAATCCATAAATTTGCACAATATGGAAAGCGTAAATCACGTTAACACCGTTATGGTTGCACTCGTGAAAAGGGTGCAGTGGCCCCTGATACTACGGCAAGGTCACAGTCCCTGCACTCTCCTGAACCCACTGAGGCAATTCGTAACAATCTCATTACCTTCACGCTCCTTACAATATTATCCTCTATGTGGCTTTAGATACTCAGTGCGGCGGGTATTCAAATTATACTCTTCTAGGTTGTCACGCCGCGTAGTTTTATAGATGGATACTAATCTTTCGGAGGAACATGCTACCTCCATTAACAAAAGCGGCCTCCGTAGTCTAGGGGTAACGTTCCCACCTCATGACTCAAGGTACGCGGGTTCAAACCCGACGGAGGTGGTGGAATTTTTAAGGGCGGAAAAATTCAGGGAACAAGTCCTCCGGGAGGGACTTTAAGCCGTGGGTCCCGTGTCGTAGCTTTACGGCATCCTCATGTCTCTATGAGACCTCTGAGCAAAATTAGGCAACACATTTCCCGCCCAAGTAGTTTCCAATGCCTCTGGTAGATGGGGGAAATATCAGGTACCGAGGGCCGACCTCGTTGGCTGAACAGGGCTGATAGCACACACCCGTACCGGTAGGGTATGGCGACAGTATAAATTAAAGGGGAAGCACAATGGACCAATAACTGGTCTAAGTGCATGGGGAAACCCACCCCTCTAATAATAATAATAATAATACCTCCATTAACAACCTTAAGACAGAAGCAGTACGTTCTTCCGAAATAAAGATACAACCTGGAAGCATATACGGCATCAGAACTCGGCAGACCACAGTCTGAATGCTATCATTTGCTCGAATCTCAGGACAAAATTCCGAAACAGACGAATGCTTTCATTTGTTTTGTTTCATTCGGTTTCTTATACAACTATATAGCAACTATCAATATGAATCACGGGGTGGTAGAGCGGTCGCGCGTGTGACGCATCTAGGAGGGGCTTAAAAAAGGGGGCCCAGACACGTACGAGTGTGGCTCGCGAGTCCGACTCGGCTCGGGTTCCAATGAGCCAAACTCGTCCGTGT
>NW_019725845.1:324129-344242 GCF_002891405.2 Cryptotermes secundus
ACACACACACACACACAAGGGTTGGAACTTTAATAGTGGCAACAATTTATTTACAACTGATACAAAATAGATGCATGTTTCGAAGTTCTGCTGTCCCTCAGTGTAGTCACCAGCATTGTGTACATCCCGCTGCCAGCGATGTGGAAGTCGTAAGATACCTTCAGTAGCTCCTGTTGTGTTGATAGTTCGAATGGAGCGGTCTACTGCCTCAAGAATCTCTGGAACAGGTCTGAAGCGAATGCCACGAAGTGGTTCCTTCATCTTATGAATCAAGTCGAAATCACAGTGGCTTAAGTCCGGGGACTATAGTGGATTGTAGAGCACTTCCCAGGCTCATCGATCGAACTAATCAGCCACAGCTTGCGCTGCATGCGGCCGAGCATTGTCCTGCAAAATGATGGGTGGTTTCTGCAGAAAGTGTCGCCACTTCTTTCTCAAAGCTGGCCGCTGGTTTTGTTCCAAAAATGAACAGTAATACTGCGCACTGACGGTCTGCTGTCGGGGAACGGTACGCGTTAGGATAACACCATCACAGTCGTATGCGCTAATCCTGTCTCTCAGGCCAGCTTACGAATCTAAGGAGTCGATTACTCTCCAATAACGCGGAAAGAGCATACACTTCATCACTGGCACTAGGACGACCTGGCCGACGCATGTCTGCCACATTTTGGCGTCCCTCATTGAGGGCTTTCACCCACCTTGCCACTGTTCTGTCAGGCAATGCAGATTTCCCGCAAGCCTCTTGAAGACCTTGATGACACTGTTGTGCTGTACGGCCTCTGGCACATTCAATCTTTATCCAACTACGTTTTTCCTGTTTCGAAAACATCGTGACAACACTACATTAGACCACCAGCTAAAACGAGGCTCTATTCTTCGCGTCATTGCGCATGCGCGTAATGTGGGAAGGGAGAGTCCATTTGCTCTGGGGTAAGGTAGGTATGTAACTAACGTGTGGTATAAGCGACATTATTTGGTTCCGTTGCATGGCGTCTCTAAAGAGCAAGCAAATCGCCATTGTATTAATTATGAGTATTACCGGTACACCTAGATGTTTACCAGGGTGAAAGAAATTTAAACTTTACAGTGACGACTGACTGCAAACCATTGAGAGAGCTTATTCAATGATTCTACGTCATGCGTGAAGCCTGGGCTATGGATATGACCGATGAACTCTGCAACACAGAGAGTGCGCTTTACAACTTCTCACCATCTGACAAGCTGTAAAGAGCGCCGAGCAAATTATTTAACGTGGAATCGATCCCCACGCAGGGCTGCGAACGCGACGCAGCTGTCGGCTTCGAAGTGGCCGTTTGAGGCACATACAGCAGACAACACCAGACTGGTCTGGACAGGTTTTTCGTGTATCTTCTCAGTATCTCCAGGAAAATGCCGGGAGAGTACCTCGGCCAGGCCACGGTATCTTTCTTCAAAATCCTTACCAATTCTGTCAATTATCGACCATATTACCACCCGATTCGTCGTTAAATGTTATACGGGGGGAATACATATTTTAGAACCTCTCAGAATTTATCTTTTGTATTATTACTTTTTATTCTCAGTTGGGGCATCCATATTCATAACAACGCCATGCATGATATCCTGCCACCAACAATCTCTAAGTTCTGAACTGCTGACATGACTGCCTTCTTCCTAACAGTTCCGTCCCATTTCCAGTGCCATCCGTGTTCCACCTAGCTTCCTTACTCTCATTAAATGTAACTTTCACTTCCGTTTTCAACAAAGAGACTCCTTAGGTTCCACGTTCCATACTTTATATCCACGACTGGACACACATAGATCCCCTCGAATCCTGGACCGCAGAACCCACATGTACATTTCTGCTAATCAATACTCCCTCCGATACTAAGGAAATTATTGGTACTTCTCAGATTGGATTGTCATGTATCTGCAATCGATCCTAAAATATTACGTAGCTGAATACAAATCACAAAAGGGTTTATTCCTCGTCACAAATACATACTTCCATACTAATCCACAACGACCCATCTTAATATCGCAAAATGTATACAGTACACGGCACTCAGTACGCTTATACGCATATAAACATCGAAATAAGCTTTGGACCATTACAACCATTACATATTTCGCTATAGAATACATACATCTACCACAAAATTATTACTGACTTCTACCTATTACGTAGCATTTCACTTTTTTTCCTTGGCACTACAGCCCCAGTGGGCCTAGGTCTACCTCCATGAACTCCGTTCACTTCGGTTTTTCTAGATCTTACACATTCGGGAGGACTCCTTGGGCGAGTGATCAGCTCGTCGCAAGGCCTCTACCTGTAAACAAACACAGAAAAACGCACACAAACATCCATGCCCTCAGTGGGATTCGAACCCAAGATCCCGGCTTCCGAGCGAGCGAAGACAGTGCATGCCTTAGACCGCCCGGCTACCGTGACCGGCAGCGTTTCACTTAACATAAAGTAAATCTGATAGGCAACAAAACAGCCCCACTTAAGCTTGCAGTGATGGGGTACAAAGTTCATGGAGGGACCGAACTACTGACATTAGGACTCTGGTTCCAGAGTCTGACCGTCTTTTTTCTAGGGGACACTTTGGACAGGAGCCTGTCAATCAGTAATTTACTTCATTAATAAATCAATATCTTGGACTGTATATCAATTTAAGCAATGATCTGCCTCGCACTTTATTCGCGAAAGCCGCTGGGCTTCAATGGTGACAGAAGATCAAACAATTTCTCTTTAATTATATTATGCATTCACTATAATACACGGCCGATCGCAGTGGCCGGGCGGTCTGAGGCATGAAGTGCCTTCGTCCTCTCGAACACTGGGATCGTGGGTTCGAATCCCACTCGAGGCATGGATGTTTGTCTGCGTTTATTCTGTGTTGTCCTCTGCAGGTAGCGGCCTTGCGACGGGCTGATCCCCCGGTCCAAGGAGATTTACAGACTGTCTAAAGACTAAGAAACTGAAGTGAAGCAAAGCGTTCCACGGATGCCCTATCCTCCAAGTGGGAGCAACAGAAAAATGAATGAATGAGAATATACTGGATAGAGAGAGCCACGTTAAGATATCAGTATGCCAACATGACAATCAGGATGACACAGTCAGATGCAGCGGAACGCCCGGGCTTGCATTAGCAAACGAACAAGCACACTTGAAACTTGCAGACCGCGCGCTATGACCAAACGTCGGGATGTGTATTGAGGAGGGACTATGAGAGTCTTGCATCCACGAAGGCAAAATTACTACCCTCCAACTACTGCAGTAATAATTACATCTCCTTAGCACCAAACTTGCGTTAGACCGCCATGAGTACGGCTGAAATATACCAGCAACCTACAGAGACAACAAAATCCCTCTTAAAGATTTTCGTTTCAGTGCTTGGTCCTTGTGAGGGGGCTCCGTCTGGGAGACGCGCACCTCCACCAAACTGCTGAGACCGAATTTGTTGTTACGTCACAGCTCTCCTGCAGCGCCAGCTTCGAGGTTGCGGTTTTAACCAGTTGGCCGAAAATGGTGTCGTGCGGCTGGGGAGGAACAATCTTTTTCGTCATATTTTTGAGAGTTCACGGAAATTTGATATTAAGGAAGAATTTTTTGTTGATTTTGATAGTTTTTAGTATGAAACTCGTACTTATTCTGACTTATCTGTCATGCGCTCGGCTTCCACTGCTTCGTAGCAGCAACAGTATTCTCATTAAATAGATTCAGTAGCCATCTCTTTCCCAGGCCGTCGCCACCGCAATAAGCCAAGTACTGACTGTCACTATTTGGAAGTTAGCACTGTTGTGGGCCATACCTTGTCAAACTCACATATAAATTGAAATTATTCTATATCATTCTTTTCTATTTTCATTTTAATTACGAGGGAGAGTCAGTAAATAGGTCACAAATGGATATAAAGCGTAAAATACATGACATTCGAACCTGAAAAAGCATTTTTTCCTCGACATATCCTCCACCAACATGGATACGCATGTCCCATTACTTCGCAAGTGTGCCGAAATATACAGCACATTTGTCTTTTGACTGTTGTCTCAGCAACTTAATCTCACACCTAACAGTGTAGTTACATTATAAAAAACCGGCAGAATACATAAATATTATCTTCTGCACTGGTGAGGGTGACGGTAGTGTTGATAAAAAACACACGTCATGTTACCATCAAAAAGACCGTTCAAGGAAAGTGCCCCTCAAGGGCTGTGATGGTCACTGTTCATACAGCATGCATGTCATGTTGCTTCATCACCCCTTGCACATAAAATTGTTGCAGCACACTACCAATAATCAGCATGACAATCAAGGGGCCTTATAGGCAAATCAACGAATATAGCCTGCGACATTAGGCGACTACTGTTAGTTTCTAAAATCTCCTTTAAGACTCGGTATAGTTGCCCCTGTGCTTAACTATTTAAGCACTACGCCATGAAGACGTGTGGTGAAGTGGACGTACAGATCCGATTTTCTTGACCTCGGCACTAGTTGGAGTGGTCAGCTTCACGCTTCGGCCGCTTTAACCCTAGGGAAAATCCACGTTACCCATTGCATAGGAGAATGGGTGGACCCCAGACGTGGAGAAGAGAAAAATTTCGACCCCTACCGTAACTCGAACTCCGACCCTTACGTCGTCCAGCCCGAAGCCAGTCGCTATACCGACTATGCTATCCCGGCTCGTACTTTAAGACTTGCTGAATCAAATTCTGTCATGAACAAAATTCACGTTGCACGATATCTTTCTCTGTCATTTTCCGGCGTATAACCTAGTTTTGGGAAATCTTGAAGTATGGAGTCCACAGTAATGAACTGAACAAAGTTGTTACGTCCTATTCCTTTTGCGGTTACCATACACTTTTCCTCTCCAACTCTCCCTGACTGTGATCCCTTCGTTGTTAGCCTTAAGTTCACAGATATCTTTCGCTTATTACAACAAATGAATGCCCTGATATGCCCATAGGGACATTCATGGAAATGTACAACATACTTCATACGAGCAGCTACGAGTATCTACAGTTTCTATAATTCTAGTACGAAAAACCTGACGTTTAAAATAATTTATCGTTTTTAACATTATCAATTTAATGCTGAGTAAACTATTTTATTTTTATTTTATGAGAGCTGATTAATTCTTACTTTGTTTTTCACTCGAGGTTGTAGTTATCATTTTGAGCGTCTCCTCACCAATACCAATCGCTACATTTTGCATTAGTTTTATTTTCTGGTGTTTTATTTGCTGCAAAATATGACGGACATCACACGCCTCTGGCGCGTCAGTGTTTTTCTTATGTATGAATCCCACAGCCTACTGGCTAAAAATAACCTAGCCTCGAAAGGGTTAGTCAGGCGCAGAATCACAGCAGCTTGTTTCTTCTAAGCGCAAGTTCTGTAAAGAATTTTGGCATCCATCAAAATCGTAAATCAAATGGCCGGCTAGGTTACAACAGACTGAAGCAATCGCTACAGCTTTGAAGCAACAGCTATATACACTGGCATCAGGAACTCCTGGGTTACCGCTTTAAGGCCAAATGATAAGCAGGCAAGCAAACAGCGTCTCTTCACGAGTCCATGTTCGCACAATCACCTGAACCATTTCCTCACAGCGGGATGTACCTCGCACACATTAGCATTATCCCTTCACAGGGAAGCTTACAGGACCACTGAAACCCCTCAGCTCTATTCGCAATGCATGGGGTTCAAACAGAGGACGGGTAACCGGCAAACCCGGCTAATGGCTTTCCATCTCCCCCAAAGTACTTCAGCTTAATTATTCGATACTACCTGGAAACAGACAGCGGCCTATCACTGTAATTAGATGTCGTTAAGTTACAAATAAATAACAAAAAGCAAAACCAAACTCCGTGGCTTTAGTCCGCAAGCGAACTATACAGATCGAGGGGCCACCGCTTGCGGAATAAATCAGTACCAACTTCAGTGGACAGACGGTAACGAGTGGTCAGAGCAACGAATCCCCCACAGCCGTTAATTTCCGTTTTCTAGACCGGAGCCGCTATGTTTCCTTTCAAGTAGCTCCTCAATTATCCTCACGAGGCTAAATGTACCCCGTTCCAGACCCACTACTTCTCAGAAAGCTGAAAGCACCGGGAATCCAACTAGGGACCTCTGGATCTGTAGCCAAGGAACTCCGACCACAGATGCATGCTAAAATATACGCGTATATGATTCACATATCAGCGATACCGTACGAGCAATACTGCGATCAACAGCTGCTTCCCCATCTGAAAGAGAACAAGGCCACTCTACTTGGGTACAGTGCGATCGCATTTTATGCTAATTTCAAACAGTGCGTTATAAAAATATTACTGAAGTCTCAATTTAACCGCAAAAAAAAGAAAGAGAAGATAGAAACAATGCGAATCCCAAAATATTCGGCAAGAATGACGTTTCAAAACTTTTCTTGAATCATGCGATGTCCTTAGGAACGCATCCTCGCATAAAATGCGCCCGCACTGTAGCTCTGATACAGGCATAGGCCCGCCATCCAATCTTAATATGAAGGAAATGAATACAGATACTTACAATACTAACCGTCTGTTGTTCGATGCCGTTCGGAGTAACAGTGGGTGGTGAAAACGGGGGTACAGCTACCGGTGGACCCTCCTTTCCAGGTTCGGTCTTGGGGGGGCCCGCTTCCCCATTTTGGGGGTACTGCGTCGCATAGGGTGTCGCCATTCCCGTCTGAACCATGTGCTGTAAATAACAACAAACAATAATTTAGATGCACAGCAAAAGAAATTAATTATCTTCGTGAAGGCCACATATTCTTACGCAGAAACAACAAGAAAGGCCACGCAATGAGCTACATAATAGTAAGGGTGATCATGTATACTTCCGCAGAACAATCGTATATATATGTTTCGCTGATTATGTTGAGCATTTCGGAACACTCAATCCGAATTCGAAAACGCGTATACACAAATGTGACGACCTTTAATGAAGGCCTAATTTTAGTTTTATATGAATTTGTAATTTCAATAGTAAATCCTACACATGATCACATAGAAAAGTAAATCGGTACCCTATTGCTGTATACCCCAGGATGACGTAAAGGTAAAGATAAGTTCCCCTGTGCTTAACTAATTAAGCACTACACGCGATGAAGCTGTACGGTGTAGTGGATGTGTAGATCCACGTATTCTTGGCCTCGGAACTAGCTGAGTGGTCAGATCCACGCCCTGGTCGCTTTACCTCGGAGAATGATCCACCGATATCCAATGGATAGAAGGTTGGATGACGTGGAGAAAAATCTTCCCTTACCAGGGCTCGAACTCCGATACCTCAGCTGCCCAGACCCTAGTCAGTCGCTATACCGACTGCGCTATGCATACTCTAGGATAAGCATATGTAAAATTTACTTCTTTTCGCAGAGTTCACGAAGTGTATGCCAGAACAGCCTTAAAGTCGCCAGCTTCTGCATATTGCAACAACACAGCTCAGGATAAGCAAAATGGTATCTGTTAATAAATAATTCTTATGCTCACCCTACTAATGATTCTGACATACCGCGCTTTCCCACCAACGGAGGTATATTTACAGACGGTAGGCTGTGCCAGCTTATCTGCGTAACTCTGAAAAAAACAAAGGAAAGGGTAACGCTATCCCTGTAACACGCCGGAGGCCCATAAGGTTGTGAGACGTTGTTGCTCCCACATTTTCTCTAGACAATCGGCTCACAGATGTCTGTTGGGATGATACCCTTACGCTCCCGCTGCCCTTTAACCCCCCAGGAAGATTCCTGGTACTCATTTCTGTTAAAGGCTGAGTTGACCACAGGGCCATAGTGCGGCTGGAAGGATTAGGTAAATTGAAAAAAAATCCAACTCATCGGGACTCGAACCCGCAACCTTCCGGCTTGTAGCATAGTGCCTCAACCAAATACGCTACTGCGTTCCCTTTCTGAAGAAAAAATACGAGTATTACCACCGAGGTCGGATAGTGATTACGATTTGGCAGAGTCATTTCCGATATATGCAATTGGGCACTTATTTCCATACCTTCAATGCACAGGAACAAGAGCATTTCCAGTAGAGCAAACTCCACACAAAACAAAGCATAACAATGGCTTAAACAAACTACTGGTCTTGTTATAAGAGCACGAAAGTAGCAGCCAAAATGGCATGCAAGCAGAGCGTGAGTCCCGTGCGTGTGATGTCCAACTAGCGATTTTCGGCACACCCCCTCACACACAGTCACCGTTGTCAAGGGGACATATATTTATTTCCTGTATTAACCCATCATCAGTTTGGAAGAATATGATATTCAGCCTACCAGGGCCAGAGTTATTCGAAGTAGTAACTCATGTTAGATGGCAGAGTTCAGCTATTTCGGAAAGATGATAACAAATCAAAACCTGATTCACGAGTAACTTAAGAAGAGATTCAGGCCATGCTCGCTACCATTCAGTCCAGAATCTTTTCTCTTCTTGTATGCTGTCTAAAATCATAAAAATCAAAATATACAAAACTGCAATTATGCCTGTGGTTGAAAGTGTTTGAAAACATGGTGCTGAACAGATTATTGGGACCGAAGAGAGATGAAGTGACAGGAGGTTGGAGAAAACTGCATAAAGAGGAGCTTCATAACTTGTACTCTTCTCCAAGTATAATCAGAATAATCAAGTCAAGGAGGATGAGATGGACATGGCATGTAGTACGAATGGGAGAGAAGAGGAATGCATATTAGTGGGAAAGCCAGAAGAGACCACTAGGAAGACCAAGGCGCAGGTGGGTGGACTATATTAAAATGGGTCTTATATAGAGATAGGATTTGATGGTATGGATTGATCTGGCTCAGGATTGGGCCCAGTGGAGGGCTCTTGTGAACACGGCAATGAACCTTCGTGTTCCATAAAATGCTGGGAATTCTTCAATGGCTGCACAACTGGTGGATTCTCAAGAAGTGCTCAGCTCCATGAGGGAACTCATCTTATGTGGGGTTCCAGTACGAAATTTTGACATGTACTATACGAGTTATATTAAACGAAGAGGATCAAAAATAAATAAATCGATAAATTAAATGGGAGTTAAGTCTTGATCAAACTGAAAATCATACTTTTTTGCAAACAAGAAATTACACTTCATTAGTATTCTTCCATCTAAGCCTAGGCCTCCCTTCACGAGTCCTGGCTAAAATAGAGTATGTATTTTTTATCTTTCCTTTGCTTGCCACATGGCCTGCCCATCCCACCCCCACTGATCTGATGAAGAGGACAATCTATGAAGCTCCTCACTGCGCACTTTCTCCTTCTACATAGGTTAAGGGTAAAGGGGGAGTTATCTCCAGGCTTAATTAACTATACCATGAAGACGTATGGGGACTGGAGGTATTAAGAAAGCAGTCTTCTGGGATTTGGCACCGTGTATATGTGGTGTTAACCGACGTTTCGGAGGAACGTATCGTCTCCATCTTCAGGGTAGAGGAAAGAATATAAGAAAACTGCAAGCGAAGAGACCGTGAGAACCGGTAAAAGCAGGCGATACGTTCCTCCGAAACGTCGGTTAACACCACATATACACGGTGCCAAATCCCAGAAGACTGCTTTCTTCATAGTCACCGCCGTGAAAGCCTCAAATCTTACATACTGGAGGTATTGTTGCACAATTCTTTGCCTCAGCAATAGTTTTAGAAGGTCCATAGCAATATCAGTCACACTTATAATTCAAATAAACTCTTGAAACGTGTGGATTCGTGCAACCTTAATAACGTATGAGCCAGAAGCTGCGAATTACCATAAGGTGAGTATATCGCGAATCCTAGACACTTCCTGGGCCCCTACACAAAACCTACTGCAGATCTGCATATCATGAACTATTTCCAGAATAGCCTGGTGATTGCGCCTGTTAACTATACTTCTTTAATTGCATCATGGATTTGTCACTTCTCGCAAGAACCACATCGGACACTGCGCACGTGATGTGCTTCAAAATCTGTTCAACAAATGTCCTATAAGTATGGGAAACTCAGTACTACAGGCGTGTGTCTACATACAAACCCCTGTTATTCCGGGCAACAGTGGACATGCCACGGCCTAACAAGCCGATCTAGTGATGCATATCTTGATCAGTATTAATTCGGCGAAGTTCGCCAATATGATGAGATCACTCAATCCCGCTTGACAGATAAGTCGAATTGTTAGCTATTTTAAAATCTAATTAACTTTTAATTACTCCTCCTAGCGGTAAGTGTACATCGTGGTTGTTTTGTCGCACACAACCCTCCAAGTGCACGGGCGCAAGCGTGGAACACAGGCTACAATTTGCTGGTTGCACGCTCCCATAATACCGAGAGAATTTACAAAATTTTCAGATCCATTTGTGTTTCATCACTGTGCGCTCAGAACCGACAGAAACAGGTAAAGACGATTAAGTATTTTACGCAAAAAGTTCCCTGTTTTAAGTAGATTCTAAAGGTGACTGAAGACAATGTATAACACTCGGAATTGCCGGGATTTTGGACTTTAACCACCAACCGGTATTCTAAACATCTAGAACATAACGCTTCGGAAACTGGATATGTTTCCGTCCTTAGATGATGGAGAGACCGGTCCAGAACCAATTTCCGAAACGCTGTGTTCTCTAGTTCTTTATAATACCGGTTGATAGGTAAAGTCCATAAACCCAATAATTCAGAGTTTCCTGTTTTATTTATTATTACCTAACGAACACAAATTTATATCGCGTTTACTGGATATCACAACGCGACCACGAAATCGAAGTGTGCCATACTAAAATACTGCAGACCTAACTGTCGTGCCTCCAAGGGCCATGAGTCAGGAGCACGTCGCAACCGTTAACTTCCACAAACGAGCCTTTCCTTCTTTAGGCGGCCCATACACGTACGAATCTTGGCTCGCGTGTCCGGCTCGGATTAATTTCACCACACACGTATAAGTGTGGCGACCCACACACGGATGAATTTGGTTCACTGGAACCCGTGCCGAGTCGGACTCGCGAGCCAGACTCGTACGTGTATGGGCCCCCTTAAACTTAAAAGCGGGAAACCCCACAAGCTCTACTAAGATCCCAGAATTAACCACTGAGGTGACAGATGGATATCCTTCGTCACGCTGAGTGCCAAATAGTGATTTTGGCATCGGTCAAGCAACGCTTTCGCGATAAGGGACGAATTTCTGTCCCAGGGGAGCGTAGACATTGTCGACTGTGTAATGTGGGCGTGAAACAGTTTCTAACACAGCTCTCTTGATGTCCAAAACATAAAGGTTTTGAATGCATCAGAACAAATAGCGTTCCTGTATTGGGAGAGATATTATCTCGATCACACTAATGGTCGCGAGGGGATCCATTTCCGTTCCACTTCATCTATTGTGCCGAATAAGAGGGCGTCATCTTCAGTGACGTAGACCGTTACGTCATAATTAGTATGTAACTAGATTATAGTTTCGACATACTTCCGGTATTTAAACGCCGGTGGGAGATTCATACAATATGCAAAGGGTTTACCTACCGTAAGGTTACTTACATAAGGCATGTCTTACCCTGGGGCGTTTCTACAGTCATTGCTACGCCCATATGTGGGCAGATCCTAGGGGGGCCTATGAAGAGGAGTTATACTAATATGAACATGGATAACATAAAAAATCCGAGGGGAAGTTCTGCTAGTCTAATTTAATTTGGGCTGCAGATAAAACAGAGGCTTTATAACTGACGGTAATGCAACACAATTAAATTCGCCTGAAGACATCAATCAAATTTCGTTCGGCAGTTTCGGAGTGAAGCCCGAGGATGGACATAACACCCTCAATATGTGTTAACTTCTTACGAAACCTCGGAGAAGCAAATCAATGTTTGTATCTTTCGATCTGTCCACCAACTCCACATGCATGGTCATGCCTTCAAACGTGTCTATACAATGCACCAAGAATGCAAACTGCTTCCTAATATAGCGTCCAATGCCATGACTGGTCCCCGAGCAGGAAATCACAGCATTCACTTGTCTATGCCGTACCTTCTGCCATGCAGGGTGCAGACTGAGAACAAGAGCACACGAGAGGATAATAAACCAATCGTACGAAACTAGGCCGTTGGGATGAGCTGGAGTGAACACCAGCCAAAGGACGGCTCGGTAAGTTACTAAGCTGTAGACGTGTGTTAGCTGACCTGACATAAAAACAATATTGTGATAGTTCAAACAATTTTCTAAGTAATGTGAAATTCATATACGCGAACACCCTCAAAACGTTCCCACTCCCTACAACATGCAAGTGGGGAGGCCCCTCTGACCGTATCACGCCTGTCTCAATTCCTCCTGTTAACAGCAGAGGCTGTGATTCATTGCGGCTCAGATTGAGGTGTAAATCTCTGCCCACGACATCGAGACTAAGCCTTACCTGCTGCTGCCGTCACAAAAGCTTTCATGTGATTGGACAGAAGGGTAAAACGTAAAGCTGTCCCTGTGTTCAGCGAATTAAGCACTACGTCACGAAGGAGTAGGGGGGAGTGGGATGTATAGATCCACATTTCCTTGACCACGGCACTAGCTGGAGGTGAGTGGTCACCTTCACACCCCGGCCGCGTTTCCCTCCCTTGGATAGGAGGTTGGGTGGACTCCAGAGCCGGTCTAGACGATTTGGAGAAGAGAAAGTTCTTGACCCTGCCGGGACTCGAACTCCGACCCCTCAGTCGTTCAGCCAGTAGCCAGTCGCTATACCGACTGAGCTATCCCGGCTCTTAGGAAAGAAGAGCAGAGTTATATGTAGCTCTATGCCAAAATTGGCTCAGTCTTACGTTCCCACTGACCTACGTCGAAAATTACAACCAGAAGAGAGTTATTGCTGGCCGCGCCATAGCTCAAGCGATTAGTCCCTGGCTTCCAACTGCGGCGGCCCGGGTTCGATCCTGGGCTGGTCAAGTGGGATTTGTGGTGGGGCGGGTTTCCTCCGAGTACTTCGGTTTCCCCTGCCAATCTTCATTCCCCCAAATTCTCCATCATCATAATTACCCGGGGCAGGTACAATAGGCCAATCAGTGGCCGACGTGCCGAGTGGACCCAACTGGATTCCACACCCCACTAAGCGAATTAAAGAAAAAATTAAGAGAGTTACTGCTCGTGTCCTTCAAAACAATGTCCTCACTCATCAATTACAATGAGCTTCCGATCGGCAAAGCTATGTGCTTATGAGCGGTCTAAAATACGCCCACTTCCGGCAGCACGGCAGGTAATCAGAAAATCAATAACGCATCAAAGTCCCACTCATTGTTAATAGTAGTTGACGGTTAGTTGTGATGTGGCGTTCAGAATTTATTAGAAACTTCAATTAAATTTTCTACTTGTCGCATGCGATTTTTTGCCGGTGCTTTACACCTATATCCACTGCATAGAAATCATGAACCCCCTTCATTTTGAAAAGTACGTCAGGATAATGGCAGAAATATGAGAGTTACCTTCAGAATCGAATGGCCAAGGTATAGGGACATTTAAACGCATGTTTTCATGTCGACATGATGTCCGCTTCTTTTAGTCACCGAACAAGCCCAGTAGGCCCATATATTACAGAGCTTCTGCTGCCCTAGGTAGTAGCGCTGTAACTGAATCGTATTGCTGGAAAATGAATACGGCGCGGGATGCAGGTGCCCGGATTTATGAAAACGTTTCCGTGTGAGTTCAGCCCAGTTTGTAACAGTAAGACTATATTTACGCTAATACCGTTGCTCAGCGCGAAACAAATCCTGAACTGTTTCACTTCAACTGAGACGTACCTAGGCCTGTACATGAACGGCAGAGAATGGAAACACTGGCGCTACATGCCTGCCTTTACACTTCATACAATTCGCACATACGGTATTCCTCGGCAACAATACTACTATCAGCATATGCAGTTCCTATAATAATAATAATAATAATAATAATACAATATAGCCTAGCAGTTCCTTTAATAATAATACAATATAGCCTAGCACCAAACTGTTCACTTCTCGACGAAAAAGATCACGGGATCATGGCTGTACTGTACTTAAATTCCACACATGGGCCGACGATGGGATCATTTTACTGTTTCTTTCAATTTACATAATTCTCCAGTGCGTTTGTGTTCATTTATCGGAAGGTAAAAATATATGACCTATGAACAGAAGCGCTTACTCACCAACTCTAAAATGCAGTAAAAGAAATTGGTTCATCCAAAATGTCCTTCTGCACGCCTGTTAGACATCATTTCTGGAAACAGAAACTAGCTCATCCTGCAAGCGAAAGGTTGCCATAGCAACCAGACATAATTCGCAAACCGCAACCCACGTATCGTCAATGACAAGTGCACATAGAACGAGAACTTTTACATTACCCAGAGTGTGGCACATGCAGAATTTAACGCCACAACTAAAGAAAAAATACAGTGCGTTTGTCTGAAGTTTTGTATTAGGTATACGCAGTAATGTCTGTATACTAGCGCACGACGTAACTAACGTCTAGGGGAAAGAGAGCAACTATACGTAAATGTGGACTACTTAATCTAGGTAGGATCTGAGGTTTTCACGGCATTCTTCATAATTCATCTAGGTTAAAAGCAACTTCAAACTCCAAACGGTGCATTAAAACTTCTTTCTTATTTTGTTGGGGGCCCCATTATTCTAGGTGTTCATTTCGTAATTCATAAGCAGTACACGACAGGCTCAAAAATGCCGAGTAAGGACTACCCAATGACTACGGTACACTCGTCACTAATCTCTGCTGATATCAAACTGCTGGAAAATTTGTGCTCGAACATGCGACACAGAGAACGCCGGCATTACGATGGGGCCTACAGCGTTGCCAGTCTTTAAATAAATAGTAGTGGTACCAAGTTTTGCCTTACGCAGAAGTAAAGGTATGTGACGGCAGACACTGGACATCCTTGTTGTTTCCCAGACGAATCGCTTAGTGGGGGTGGGGGTGGAGTCCAACTGGGTCCACTCGGCACGGCGGCCACTGATTGAGCTATTGTACCTGCCCCGGGTGATTATGATGGAGAATTTGGTGCAGTGAACATTGGCAGGGAAAACCGAAGTACTCGGAAAAAAACCCGCCCCAGCGCCACTTGTCCACAGTAAACCCCACTTGACCAGATCCGGGATCGAACCCGGACCGCCGCGGTGGGAAGCCAGCGACTAACCGCTTGAGCTATGGCGCGGCCTTATGCAGATATTANATGGTAATTAATACCAACTAATTAATACCAATAAATCATAAGACGCAATACTGGTACTACAGTTCTGTTTTAATGCAACACGAAGCTCAAATCATGGAGCTTTTCACGAAAAAAGGATGGGAATTTGTTTTAGCAAAAAATCAACAATGGCCCAATGAAACACTCCGTAAACATGGAGCGTCGCACGCCTCTCTAAAGGCTGATTCACCCGTCACGTTGTATGTTTACGTGTTCCTACATGCATGCAAACCGAGACTCAAATGTATGCGGTTTTCGTGAAAACGAATGAGATTTTGTTTTATAGCAAAGAAAGAAAAGAAACAGTGACGTCATTAACGTTTCATGAAGGCTAAGCCGCTTAGGTCCCGTCAAACAGCTACACCGGTCTACTCGTATGCATGCATGTTTTAAGATTCAATTCTCCCAGCACGTGTCTTGGGTTCGTCTTCCTATACTAAAATGTATCTACTCTCACATAAATTTGTCTATATACACGATTTCTTTCTTGGTTGCTGATCATGCTGTTCGGAAAAATTTGGTATGGAATATGCATTCAGATTTCACATTAATTTTAAAAAGTAAAGCTATCCCTGTAACAGGCCATGGAGGCCCATAGGGTTGTGAGATGTTGAGGTTCCCGCATTTTCTAGACAACTAGCTCATAGATAGCGGTAAGGTTGTTAGCCTTACGCACGTGCCGCCCTTTACCCCCAAGAATATTCCTGGTACTCATTTCTGTTAGAGGCTGATCGACTCCAGGGCCAGAGTGAAGCTGGAACGATTAGGCAAAATGAAAAAATCCAATGGCCTCTTCGGGATTCGATCCCGCGGCCTTCCGGCATGTAGCGTAGTGCCTCAACCGACTACGCTACCACGTGCTTTGCGAAAATAATTCTGTATGAAGCAATTAATTCTTTTAGTTACTATGCATCACTACATACAGTATTGTTAAAATAAACCGATAAACACATGGGAAACCCACGAAAACTTTTATTGATGATGTAACAAATAAAAAACATTTCATCCAGGAATATTGAAATATGTGGAAGATAAAAATTTGGAAAATACAAGTTTTTCTTTAAAATCTGGCAATAATTCTATAATTCGTCGATCAATCTAGATAAAATTGTATATACGTGCTACTTATAGCAGAGTTAGTACACAACTTTCTAAGCTTGCTTTCACGTCGGTGTCCATTTAAATAAAATTCACTTGAAAATCTGTGCACACAGTATAATTTAATGTGCTTTTAACACTAGGCCACACGCTGAAACATTTCTGTTGCTTATTATTATTTTATAAAGTACATCCTCAGGGTAGCACAGACCAGAAACAAACCTATGGCGCACGGCAAGACTGAAACAATTATGAGAATCTCCACCGCGCGGAAATGGATGCGAGCTGGAGCAAATGCAGCATTGATACAACTGTCAAAGGGAATATAGGTGGGTGGGGCGGTTTGTCCCTTTGTAATGGGATTCAGTGTCAGCCGGCACTTTACCTCTCTCGACATTACGCTTGTCAGGCTTCCTGTTTGACCTAACTGTTGTAACCCGCTGCTGCTAGAAACAACAGTTCACCATGAAGGGTGAAACCGAGCCCATCTCTTGCTCCCCAGCACTGCCAACAACGCTCTCCTTGCAGAGAGCGAGAACATCAGATTGACAAACGTTATAAATTAGCCTAGGAATATTAGCTTCTCCGGGGGTGTGTGACCATGCAGAACTTCCAAGACACTTAGGCTATCTGCGTCCGTCTGTCAGCGTTAAGTTTCTGCGATGGGGTCTTAAAGATAATCTCGAACATACAAGTGTGTTCGACCTACCACGGTTTAACTATAGCCTATTTAGAAATACATATTAAATGTCTAACAGCTTCGTAACTGTGTTCTGTAAGCAGCTTACGTTGACAGTTTTTGTAGTACGCGGGCTTTCTCTCGAACTACAGACCTTCGTTCAATTCGTGGGGTGAGGTGTGGCTACGCCCACAACTGCATCTATCGTATCATCCCAAGTTGATGTGAAGTGGTGGGAGAAACGGAAGTATTCGGAGAAAACTTGCCCCAGTGCCACTAAATCCCCCACATATCTCACATGGCCCGACTTGCGATCGACCCATGGCTGTCGCGGTGGGAAGACGGATACTAATCACGTGGGCTACTGCAACACTACTGCAACTTCCAGAAGTTCGGTGTGTCAACTTCTGGCACGCACGTCACGCCTACCAGAATGATTTCCAAGATGTACATGTCTTGCTTGAGAGCACTGTCACCAACAACACTACTGTACTTTGTGTTTTATAGCGCACCTCGATATGAACTGTACAAAACCAGCATGAAAACGTGGAGATTTGCACACACGAACAAACACAAGCACATTAGAAGACCTGTGAACTGAATTTTTGACAACTATTCAGTTCGTAAGATTTGAGGCTTTCACGGCGGTGATTATGAAGAAAGCAGTCTTCTGGGATTTGGCACCGTGTATATGTGGTGTTAACCGACGTTTCGGAGGAACGTATCGCCTCCATCTTCAGGGTAGAAGAAAAAATATAAGAAATCTGCAAGCGAAGAGACCGTGAGAACCGGTAAAAGTATATTTTTTCTTCTACCCTGAAGATGGAGGCGATACGTTCCTCCGAAACGTCGGTTAACACCACATATACACGGTGCCAAATCCCAGAAGACTGCTTTCTTCAACTATTCAGTTCGATGGTGAGTTTGACGCTTAAATCGAGGAACTGACTTTCAAACGACGCCACTGAATACATTTCTGGTCTTCTGTGATGAGGAGCGCAATGGAACTACGTAGCCTCAGTTCCACACTGTGGAATCAGATTTGTTCATACTTCGTAATGGCTTAATCTTCAAATCCTATTACGTAAAACACAGAGTCTCCATCTGCTGCTGAGATACTCACACCTCAGAACGCGCAACGACGGAGAAGCCTCATATTCACGCTTCTAAAATTAAGCTCATTAATTCTTTCATGAAAGTGCTATACGTGGTCAATTTGTCTGTTAATTCCTTAATATTTACATACATAAAACATAACAATCTTTCAGGTTGGCACGTGTTCGTGGGGTTACTGAGTCGAATCTTGCCTCGGAGACAGACTATCAATCAATCAATCAATCTGGCTGACTGTCTCTATATGTCCGAGAGGCAGGCAGGCAGGCAGAAAGTCTGTCTGTCTGTCTATCTATCTATGACTTTACAGTCCTTTTGTTGGACCTTGGCCGCCTTTTCAGTTTCTTAATCCTACACACACATCTGGCAGGACTCCTTGGAAGGGGGATCAGCCCGTCGCAATGCCCCTACCTAAGCATAGAACACAAACACAGAATAAAGCAGACATTCATGCCTTGAGTGTGATTCCGACCACGATCACAGCGGGAGACAGACTATAGGGCGAACATCAAGCAAATGAAAAACTGCATTCATAAACAAAACGTCACACGCTTTCTGGCAAATGCAGTTATCGACCGAAATTCCTTAAAAGCCCGCAAACGGAAGGAAACTTGATGCCATCCCCAGCCACATTAAACAGACGCCCGCCCATACTTCCGCGTATAACCTGATCTAGCAGTCCGACCAATGGCAACAAGCACCATGCGCGGGGAGAGAGAAATAGGGTTACTACTAGCCAGCCACAAGCGTGCTTAAAATCTTATCTGAGAGTTAGCCCGCCCTACTGATAAGTCGGAACACGTCCATTTCTGCACTCGTGAACTGGTTGCTACTTTCGCGGTCTGAACTTCAATCCTGCAGGCGCTATCCTGACTTCCAAATCAGTTTCCAACAGATGATCTGGCTCCCTTGGTGTTTGTTAACTGTTCGCACCTTATAATATCTCTTGGGGGCCTGAATATGGAAAACCAAATGGCCTTTACCAGTCTCCTTTCGTACAGTGAACATCAAATGCTAGGCAAAATGAGTCAAAAGCAATTTACTACACAGCCAGTATAAGTCATGAAAAAGAAGAAAAGCAAAGTTGTCACTGTGCTTAACTAATTAAGCACTAAGCCATGAAGGCGTTAAGAGTAAAAGTAAAGGTATCTCTGTAAAAGCCCGTGGAGGCCCATGGGGTTGTGAGATGTTGAGGTTTCCAAATTTTCTAGACAATCGGCTCATAGATGGCGGCAAGGTTGTCAGCCTTACGCGCTGGCCGCCCTTTACTCCCAAGAATATTCCTGGTACTCATTTCTGTTAGAGGCTGAGTCGATCCCAGGGCCATAGTGCGGCTGGAAGAGCTAGGTCAACTGAAAATACCCAATGAGTAATCCAAGTCATCGAGACTTTAACCCGCGACCTTCCGGCTTGTAGCATAGTGCCTGAACCAACCACGCTACCGCAACTGTACGAGGCGCATTAGGCTATGTGGATCCTAGAGTCGGTCTGGACTTAAGGTGATATGCTGGCTTAAATTCGCTTACACCGTTGTAATAGAGTGCTGGCCTACTAACGGGAAGTTATAGCAAGCAAGAAGATGCATTTACCCCTCAAGGTTTCAGCAGTTCCCGCCATTACATATACATATATGAGCGTGAACTATAAACAACAATGCCAGCCTTTAACTTCATGTATGTTCCGAACACTCGAGCACATTACTATGCTGGTTAAGTAGCGCACACCATTCCCTATCATTCTTTATTGCTAGTGGGGTGGGACTAAGTCCCTTGTACTGCGGCCACTTCTGGTCTATTGTACCAGCCCCAGATGATAGGTGAGGGTGATTGTGGAGCAATTAGTGGAATGAGAATTGGCAGGGGAAATCGAAGTACTCGGAGTAAACCTGCCCCAGCGCCACTTTGTCCACCACAAATCCCACGTGACCAGACCCGGGATTGAACCCGGGCCGCGGCGGAGGGAAGCCAGCGACTAACCGCTTGAGCTATGGCGCGGCCTACACCATTCCATAACTCTCTATATGTACTAGGTATGATTGAGCAGGTTTTACTCG
>NW_019725845.1:344267-405251 GCF_002891405.2 Cryptotermes secundus
ATCTTGTTCCTGTTTTTTTGTGTGTGATAGATTATTAAGATGGATGGTCTTTTGTACGTTTTCTATGATTTGTTTGTCATTTAATTTTAAGCTTGTGACACTGTTCCAAAATAAAACTTTTATATGCTTCGAAGCAAACTGCAGCCCCTAAGGCGACCTGACATCCGTTACTTTTAAGAAGACATGAAACCATAACGATATTACCTAGTTTCATTGAACCTTAAGGTTTTCCGTATAGGCCTAACTTAAATACACCGCGTCACGCCAATCACAATGTGCGAATATTCACTTGATTCTGCACTACATGTGGCCACTTCAGAGTTTCTTCCTCAATCATGAATGGGAGGACAGACAATCCGAATTTTGAAAGCTTCCGATCCAGGCAGCCTGTAATTAACTCCTCCAGTTATCAAACTACTGCACAATGAATGATAAAGTTGTCTCTGTCCTTAATGAAACCCCAATCAGCGAAGGCGCATAGGGAAGTGGAAGTAAGGCTCAACACATGTGTAATCACGGCAGTAGCTACAGCTTGTATGCTTCATGCTCCGACAACTCTCCTCTACTGGAAAGAAAAACAGGAACATACTGCATAGAAGCCTGTGTAGACCGAGAGCAGGTGGCAGAAAGGAAGTCCCGCCCCTGCCAGTAATCGAACCTGTCGTGCAGCCCATGGCCAGCGTGTACCCTCTCCCCCCATAAATTTACCTTAATGCCAGGGGGTGTTTCTTAATAACCTGATAATCTTTGATCACATATTCGTTTCATTCGGCCTATGACGATAAGTATCAAGGTCAAGCACCCCGCGTGGGCGACGCAATACAAATACTGCCATTAACCCTAATAACACGACGCCAGTATACATTCCTGTGACGATAAGGCAACGCTTAATGACACGTCGAACCATGANCAACACGACGCCAGTATACATTCCTGTGACGAGGCCCCCTCCTTTATCTCCTCTACACCAATGACCTCCCAACTTCCNAGCGTTAGTAGGCACACATGGGCCCAGCGGGGTCCGAACCCCTGTCCAACCCAAAGGCCAATTATACACTGCGTCCGAAAAATAATGGTGGGGTTCTGGCAGGCTCTGTCTCCAAATTTTGAATCTTGTAGCTTTGCCTGTGTTACCAACAGAGTGCTGCACCTACTGGTTGCGATGCACACGTGGGAGTATTCCGGGATCGAGCGACAATCGGCGACTTTCTCCTATTGTGATGGTTCCTGCCATTTTCTTGTAAAGCTGTTAATTATTTTTTCACTCTCAGTGCAGTAAGGAAAGAACTGAATATTCCAAAAGAAAACTGCTTTAACTTCTAGTACAATGCTGTGTTTCGTTTCCAGGGAAGTCTTGTAATGGTGGGGTTTCTGGAACTTAGAAATGAAGTGACAGGAGGTTGGAGAAAACTGCATAATGAGGAGCTTCATAACTTGTACTCTTCTCCAAGTATAATTAGAATGATCAAGTCAAGGAGGATGATGTGGGCAGGGCATATAGCACGAATGGGGGACACGAGGAATGCGTATACGATATTGGTGGAAAAGCCAGAAGGAAATAGACCACAGGGAAGACCAAGGGGTAGGTGGGTGGACAATATTAGAGTGGATCTTAGAGAGATCCCTCACCTATCATCTGGGGCTGGTACAATAGGCCAGAAGTGGCCACAGTACCAAGTGGACTTAGTCCCACCCCACCGCGCAATAAAAAAATAAATAATACATGTTCTCTGTCAGTCCAGGTATTTCAGAGCTGATAATGCCATCTTACGCGTCGAGTGCTACAACGGCAGCTTAGTCACTTGAACAGTCGTAAGCTTGACTACTAACCATGTCCCTTGCTTATAAAATCTCGGGACGGACCAGCAGAAAAAACATCTCTTCTATTATTACTCAAATCGTTTACGTGGGAACATGTTTGGTTTGCGAAGGCGTTACCCAGTAACGGCTCTGGTATATTTTCTTGCGTCGCGAACTTTGCCTAGTAATGGATGTCACGTTGTTTCGAGTCTGTTACCCAGTTTCGGATCTACACGCTACAATAGGCTGGCCCAGAGCGCATTGCCGCTAGGCAAGATTGCGCGGTTGAAGCCCGGGTCGCGGAAATGAATAAGTATACATAAAATGAATATGAATTATTTTAATCACAACAGAGTGCATAACAGCAAACGGTACAGCTGTCCTGGTAGTACTCCGCAGTCCTGTGTTCATCAAAACTGAGAAGGGTTCTACGTGGCACATGCGAGAGAATGGTCGCGTGGATATTGCACGACACAAGACGTACAAAGGCTGTTTTAATTTTATTTATATAGCAGATATTTCAACATTAGAACTTATAAGAATGAGCAGTCTTGTTCCACTGTCTGCGTATATTGCGCAGACTGCAGAAAACGGAACGGAGAAGTACGCATTCCAATCAGGGAACAAGACCGCTATGACATACATGCTATTGCCGGCTGCTTTAACACAATGAATGCATAACTTGAAGATAATAATTTGGCAGTTTTCCTTATAACCCGCTTTCTTTTATAAACTGCTGCGTCAAAAGACAGGTCATCCCTATTCAAACGAAAATTGGTAAAACTGATGTCGAAAGGAAATACGACAAAGAAGAAGGGCAGCACAGAATCTAATGACTAAACAGTACGATGTCCGCAATTTTGGAAAAGCACAGAATGTCTCTCTAAACAAAATTAGGATGACATTCTACAAAAAGCACATACACATAAGACGTGCGAGGCAAGGAAAGGTAGTCACACCATGTTTGCCACTCGCTCAATTATCAACTTCCCTTTACTCCATTTCGAGCGCGTTTCTTAATGTCACCTGTATAGCTAACCATGTCAGAATTAACGAGAAGACGCTTTCAGATAAAGTGACATATTAAATAATAAACGACCATCAGAGAGATCCACTATTTTTTTACGTTTCTGTAAATGTTTCTAGCGAACTGTGACCAAATATCAATTATGGCACATTTGCGGGAACATTTATAGACCACACTTTAAACCACCGACAGCTACAGGTGCTGCAATCATACGTTACTTCTATTTTGCTTTTGCCTTTATGTAATAAAAATGCAAATGTGGCCTGCATACTCGAAAAAACAGGATGAAAACGAGCCACAGTGGATTTAACGGAGAAGTTATAGTATTTTAAGTCTTAATGATGATAACGCAAAATAAAGCACAGAAGCTCCCACAACATCGGTTTAACAGGTGCTTGGGCAATATAAACATCTCATCTCAGTACTAACAGTTATTGAATTAGTGACACCATCTTCAATAGAAATAAATCTGTTTCTTACTGTAGCGAAATGTTTCAACACATATTAAATGACTTAAGCTTCTCCAAAACAGGGCGATACGCCTCCATTTTAACGTTACTGTGGCTCAAGTAGGAGGTACTGCCGTGTGGAACTATGCCGTTATGTAAATCAATTACAGGCGCTCAGTATATTAACAAAAGACGATATAAGGGAGGTTCCCTCTATAAGCACACAATGGCAGCTACAAAAGGCTGGCGATTTTGGTTGCCATTCAGTGTGGGCATTTTGCGCGCTTGCAGGGTAGCTAAATTAAATCACACGTCAAATTGAAGGTGCGGCAACTGGATTGGTTGACAGGACCTGAACAGTTTTCTAGAAGCTAAATGAGTGGTGACGTCTGCTTGTTTACTGTCAATGTTGCTTCCATGACTGGGGAACGGTCATGTGATGAAACCATTCTTAACATATCGTGAAACGGACAACGCGACTTAACAAAATACGCCGATAATAAGCAACAAGGAATAATTTACCAATGGGTCAGGCAAAATGTATTGTAACTGTCGTTAGTGACTATAGAAGACATATCTGGAAGCGGGATAGGCTAATATTAAACTCCTTCCTGGTTTTTCTCACAGTACCTACCTTTTGATCTGAGAGGATAAACGAGAAAAAAAAAAGTAAAGTTATCCCTGCAACAGGCTGTGGAGGCCCATAAGGTTGTGAGAGGTCGAGGATCCCACATTTTCTAGACAATCGGCTCACAGATGGCGGTGAGGTTCTCAGCCTTACGCTCCGGCCGCCATTTAGCCCTCAGGAATATTCCTGGTACTCATTTCTGTTAAGAGGCTGAGTCGGAAGGATTCGGTCAATCCAAAAATCCCATGACCTCATCGGAAATCAAACCTGCGACGTTCCGGCTTGTAGCATAGTGCCTCAACCAACTACACAACCGCGTGCTCCAAGATAAACGAGAAAACAGATTAATACGACCCGCTCTTGTATCAATCACAGCATACGGCATGGATACGTCGCGTCATCATCGCGGACCTCTGTAACGCGGCTCCAAAGTTGGAATATGCCGATGGCTGATAACAAGCAAGATACTGGCACGGCCGATGCTGAACTAGGCTACGTTAATCAATACTTGAGGGGAGGCGGGGTCATCAACTTGTGTTCAGGTAGACAACCGCAGTTCTGTGGTTGATAACTGAGGAGAGGGGGGGGGCTGATAATTATGCGCACCGCACAGGCCACAGGTGAATGACAGGGGCACTTCAGTCGGCAACAAAGGCGACTAACAGGCCTCCGTGTAGGAAATGCGTCATCAGATCTCCTCACACTGTGCAATAAACTGCGTTCTAAGAAATCCATTGCAACCGTCAACCCTGACCAGCATACTGACATCAACAGCACCAACAGAAGGAAGTGGTTCCGAGACACTACAATGACGTTAATTAAGTATTGCTGAAGGGCGGCTTGTCTTGGAGCAGCCTCAAGCCAGAATCACAGGTTCTTAGCCCAGTAGGAGAACAGACGTTTGTCCATGTGTGGTGTCATCGGCCTTATGAAATGATCTTCAGCAGTGGAGAGCCAAGAGCGTGTTAAAAATATTCAGTCTGGAAGTACTATTTTTAATTCGCTTAGTGGGGGGTGGAGTCCAGCTAGGTCCACTCGGCACGGTGGCCACTGATTGGGTGATTGGCCACGGGTGATTATGATGATGGAGAATTTGGTGGAATGAAGATTGGCAGGGGAAACCGAAGTACTCGTGGAAAACCCGCCCCAGCGCCACTTTGTCCACCACAAATCTCACTTGAGCAGACCCGGGATCGAACCCGGGCCGCCGCGGTGGGAAGCCAGCGACTATTAGTTGCAAGTCGGAACGAGAAAATGTGCGTCTCATTTCAACAATGCTTCATCACGTTCGAGGATTGATCTTACTAAATTGTTCCGACCACATGATCCAAATTTCTTTCTATCCTTCCTTCAGTGTAAATATTGGTAAAATCTTTTTAACAAATAGTTTTCATCCACCTTTTCCAGGTGGTGAATCCAATTCGTTCGATATTCAATTGTTCTGTTCAGGATTCTATAAATAGCAACAACCTCACTTCATTTGCCTGATTTGAGGCTTTCACGGCGGTGACTATGAAGAAAGCAGTCTTCTGGGATTTGGCACCGTGTATATGTGGTGTTAACCGACGTTTCGGAGGAACGTATCGCCTCCATCTTCAGGGTAGAAGAAAAATATAAGAAATCTGCAAGCGAAGAGACCGTGAGAACCGGTAAAAGCAGGCGATACGTTCCTCCGAAACGTCGGTTAACACCACATATACACGGTGCCAAATCCCAGAAGACTGCTTTCTTCATTCTGAAAATTGCTTCCCGACAGTCAACTTGCAAAAATATAATAAAAAAGTCGGTTTATAATTATACATTTCAGTGTAAGGCTCATGTTAAACATCGAGGAATTTCTATGAAATAAATTTGTATGCGTTGCTTCATTATTTGAATTACGTACCAACACCATAACAGAAATACGATAACGAGAAGCGTGTGCTTAGGATGCAAAAGTTCCTAAACTATTTGTCATACGTCATACCCATCCGACCGTCGATCTCGGCAGTGGGACGCGCCCCACGGACTGAGAAACGCTAATCTGGAGTAAGCAGTAACTGTAGTGATGATCGAACATAAACAGCTTTACCAGAAGAGTAAGTCTGGCATGTGACACTATTACACGGGTTTAAAGCGTCGAGTATTTCGCCCTTCTTCAAAGCGGACACGGCAGAACTCCGTATTCCTACCGTAACGTACAAAGCCTGCGAGTTCAACCAATCTCAACACCGTGTCGTGTACAACTCACAACATGAACGTCGATTACGTGGCTACATAATAAACCCCTGATGCATAAGTACGAGATTGTAGATGCGGCAAGCAATGATTTCTTTTCTCCATTGTATAGTGTGACTCCCTATTGGTTCCGCTCTTACTGGTGGAGGGCGGACCAAAGGGCAAATGCTGCCACTAGCTCTCAAAAGTCCAGAATATCTAGATCTCCAAACAGGGGACCAGGCGTGTATGTACTGTGTAGCCTACAGTAGTACTCACAGGAAAGAAAAATCGATGCTTCCTACACCCACAGTGAATCAGTGACCTAAACCAAGCGAGAGAATTCATTTTCTCGACGATTTCTTGGAGCCTAGCACCCTGTAACGTGTACGGGAAAAGTTGTTGCAGTACTTAAGTAGCACCATGCCATGGAGATACAGCTCCATGCATTCTTAAGACCAAAATGCCGACTACAATGAAGGCTATGTTGAAGGTATTAACCAATACCTAGTGCATTGCTATAATTGCAATCACAAGTACCACCCAAAAGCATTATTTTCTCATCTGACCCACGGTGATGAAGTTCCTTCTAGCAACCACATGTAACAAAGACAGCTATGTATAATGACCGCTCGTTTTGACCAGGATTCTGTCTATTAACCAAGTTATTCAGGATACGTGATGGTGACGAAAAACTTAAGTTCACTGTGAACACTTACAATACAACTTATTTATCTGCAAAGAAATATACTGACTCCCAGTAACTAAGCTAGTCACTCGTGAATCCTTAATTATAGGCTCAGTTGTACAGAAGTTGTCTACATAATTTTTCTCCTCCCTTGGGTCTACAGCCCCAATTTGGGCCTTGGTCTACCCACATGAAACTCTCTCCGTTTTACTACTCGTAGACCTTAAACATTCGGACACCTTGGGTCGGGGAGCAGCTCGTCGCAAGGCCTCTACCTGTTCATAAACACAGAAAACCGCGAGCACACACAAACACTAAACATCCATGCTCTGTGTGGGATTCGAACCCACGATCCCGGCTTCCGAGCAAGCGAAGACAATGCATGCCTTAGACCGTTCGGCTACCGTGACCGGCTTGCCTACACATCAGAGATACCGAAATTAGGCCTTTCGACGCCGTGTGAGCTGGGTCCGCATGCACTCCATTCCGATGAACAATATAAAATGGATCCACACTGAACATTCAGGATCTTACTCTGCTCCCCAAATTAATGTCAATAAAAACATTTGTTGGTTCACTTATATGATGTTATTCTGGCCATTGAGACAATAACGGTTAATTTATTTATAACAACTTCTAACAATACACCACGCTCACGCATCCTACCTGAACAATGTAGCTGTAACGTTTGGAGCCGACATCTTCAATTATAATATTACCTATTCCCTTGTACAATGCGAAACTGAAATTTCATACATCACTCCCTCGAATTTGTCGAGAAAACTAAAACCAAACATCCTCTAATGTATATTCTAGTACTTACAAAGTCTTCAATGGGGGCACGCGGTAGCGTAGTTGATGAGGCACTATGCTACAAGCCGGAAGGTCGCAGGTTCGAATCTCGATGTCACTAGATTATTCAGTTGACTTAATCACTTCAGTCGCAGCCTAACCGAAATGAGTACCAGGAATCTTCCTTGGGGGTAAAGGAAAGCGGGCGCTTAAGGCCGATAACCCCAACGCCATCTATGAGCCGACTGTCTGGACGTGGTAGCCTCGACGTCTCACAACCTTATGGGCCTCCAAGGCCAGTTAGGGGGGTAGCTTTACCTTTTACCTTACAAAATCTTCAATGCTGTCGCGTCTAATATATTTCAATAAGTTTAAGTGTAGGTGGCGATTAACAGATCCAGACGTAATTCTGGCGACCTCCCTCAGTCTTCTCGCTTGCCACACGCCATAAAATGCATGTGCTAGCTCTCCAAACTTTCCCGGAATACCTCTCAAATGTTTACACAACTTCATAGGGCCTGCTTTATACTCTGTGTTTATTCTGTCAAGTCAGAATATCTCTAAGATGTGTACTACACTTATCCACATCCATGTAAGCACTCAACTTTCGAGACTGGTAGAACACAGAGAAATGCTAATGAAGAATTATCTATCATGAATCATACAAGAACGACTCTGAGCTTCTCTCAATAACGCTGTGTCAATTCTGCTTAAAACACACCGCTGATCCGGACTGAGGACTACTGTGCCTGCAGTAGTACAACTCTTCATTTCCTACACTCAGCTCCAGAATCGAAATGAGCAAGACCCTGAAATATGGTCATGCTTATAACATGATCAAGTACAACTTCTGCTCTTTATTTCGTGCCGAAATTGTTTGTCCTTTATCCATCGAACAGCTGTCGATACAGAAGGTATCGCGGACGATATGTGAGCGTTTAGCCTAAGCCGGCAAACTCTATCAGCTACAAGAGCAGTGACTGAAGATAGCTCCTTCTAACGGACCCAAGACAGGGAGCGTTTAGCGTAGGTCGACAACCTGTATCAGTTACAAGAGCAGTGACTGAAGATAGCTCCTTCTAACGGACCCAAGACAGGGAGCGTTTAGCGTAGGTCGACAACCTGTATCAGTTACAAGAGCAGTGACTGAAGATAGCTCCTTCTAACGGACCCAAGACAGGGAGCGTTTAGCGTAGGTCGACAACCTGTATCAGTTACAAGAGCAGTGACTGAAGATAGCTCCTTCTAACGGACCCAAGACAGTGGGTGCCTCCCGGGCTTTCACCTTATTAGGGAGAGATCACTTCTGAAACGTCGTGTTCTTTAACCGAACGCCTGAAGTCCAAAAACTCTGTAATCCCGAGTGTAACTACTCCTATGCCAAATGTAAATAAATAGGGTAAGCGGGTAAAATGAAACTAATTCAATGAGCAAATACAAGCAGCCTTCACTCTTACGAAGGGCAACGTTTCTAGAGAGTTCGTAAAGCGTAGTGCGAAACTCTGTTTCCCATAGGTTGACTGTTATAACTCGGGATTACGTTCCCAAATGGAAAAGCGAATCTAGATCAAAATGTCACTGCTTCAAACGTAACATATAATCAGATTACACAATAACCAATAACCAAGACCCCACGAATTTATAACAATGTTGGGCTTCCTAGAGATTCCTTTGATAGCATCGACACTATTTGTAGAGCTTTCCGTGTTACGTTCCACGGTTAACAGGGTGAAGGTAAAAAGGTAAAGCTACCCCCGTAACGGGCCGTTCAGGACCTTAGGGTTTTGAGACGTGGAGACTCCCTCATTTTGTAGACAATCTACCCACAAATTGCGGTGAGGTTGTCAGCGTTATGCGCCGGCCACCCTTTAACCCCAGGAAGATTCTTAGTAAAGTTCTAGTATTTAGAAGTGACAGTCCAGGAAGAGCTGCGCAGTGGATGGGCAGTTCCATTCGTGAAAGTTGAGGGGTGTTGTGATTAGTCATTCGCCTGCATTCAGTGCGAGCAGACGTGTCAAGAACATTCTTCCTTGTACAGTCAAGTTAAAAAGTTTTGACTCTTGGAGTCGTATTTGAGTGTATTATTCTCTAGTACTGTATTAATATTTTATTTTATTGTTTATTTATATTGGTTGATTTTCTTTTTTGTTTATTTATATTTGGCAATTTTTTCTATCTCCTCTAACACGAAGTAAATTGAGTGGAAAAGTGTTGCATTCACAATCAAGAGGAGTTGTTAGTAATGTATAAAAGTATATGAAAGAGGCTGGGCCAACAATTACAGGGAAGAACATAGGAGTGGAAGGAGCAAAGGCAACACGTGTATCGGAAAGTAGTGTCAGAAGACCTAGGAAATCTCCAATAGCCACTCTGGACGACTTTAACGAGTCTGTGGTGCGAAGAACAATTAATGACTTCTATATAGTCGAAAAACGGAGATCTACCCTGAAAAAAGTTCACGAAAAGTTGAAGAAAACGTCAGATTTTCAGGGATGAATCTCCACATTAAAGAAAATTATTTTGAAACTGGGGTTCCACTGGAAGAAAACAAAAAATAATCGGCAGATACTGGTGGAACGATATAATATCAGAGCCAAACGTCTTCAGTATTTGCGGCAAATTAAAGAATATAGGGAAGAGGGCCGCCCAATCATCTACATGGATGAAACCTATATTCATTCATCGCACACCACCCCATATGCATGGAGTGATCGATCCAACCAGGGATTATTTTCCCGCGTGTCCAAAGGCCAAGGGCTCATTGTTATCCATGCTAGGGGACGGCAAGGTTTCATCCCTAATGCCTATGTCCACCTAAAATCCCACCCAAAAACAGGAGACTACCACAGTGACATGAATTACACCAATTATGAAAAATGGTTAAAGGAGCAACTTATTCCTAACCTTCCCCAAATTCTGTCCTTGTCATTGATAATACTCCCTACCATAATGTACAACTAAACAGGGCCCCTAACTCAAATTCAAGAAGAGATTTTATGATATCCTGGCTAAAATATCATCTTCCACCTATTACCTTCAATAATACTGATTTTTCATCATTGCCGAATCCAGACATATATAATATGATCCTATCACTCAAACCGAAATACCTTTCCTATAAAATAGATGGAATCTTTGCAGAACACAATCACAATATTTTACGACTCCCTCCGGATCACCCAGAACTCAATCCAATTGAGTTAATATGGGCCACCGTAAAAAACTGGGTTACTCAAAACAATACCACAGTTAAGATGGATGACGTCATTAAACTGGCAGACCAAAAATTGGCTTCCATAACTGCAGAAGAATGGCAATAAGGAACTTTGAGCAACAATAAATGGCACAGGAAGGACTTTTGGACGCAGGACGGGAGTTCGTCTTCCATGTTGGCGGTGATAGTGATGACAGTTCTGAAGACAGCTCCGATTCATCTGGTGGTGACGAGGAAGGACAGGCATGTGGAGATGATATCTATGCGGACATTGCCCGTGTTGCCCCTTTAGAATAGACCCGTGTAATATGTAAATAAACTCTTCATGTATATAACAGCGAAAAGTGTATAATAGTGTATAGTGCACAGTAGTCTGCCATTCGGCACTTAAACTTAACATTGGATGTGTGAACATCAACGAGACTAAACCACCATCACCATGCAACACAATGAGGTAAGAAGTAATTTCCTTTTGAGAACGCATGTACTGAATTCCCCGCCGCTACCAATACTTCTCCTACTCCCCTTCGGAGGACTGTCAGCTCTAAGTACTACAACTTTACTCATTTCTGTTAGAGGTTGAGTCGTCGACCCCAGAGCCATAGTGCAGCTGGAAGGATTACGCCAATTGAAAGATCCAATGACCTCATCGGGAATAGAACCCGCGACCTTCCGGGATGTAGCATAGTGCCTTAATCAACTACGCTACCGCGTGCCCCCTATACACGAAGTTCTAAGTTCCCAGACTAGGTCAAGTACAAGGTCAATTATACTTTTACCTTAGGTTTCGCAAATTAAAGTAAGAATTGTGGGCAAATGTAGAGGAATTTTCTGAGAGCTTACTAGCGTCCCTTCCAAGCAAATAAAAGGTGAAGGTGAACCTGTCCCTGTGCTTAACTAATTAAGCACTATGCCATGAAGGCGTATGGAGTGGATGCATAGATTTCATTTTCTTGACCTCGGCACTAGTTGCAGGTGGTCAGCTTCACGCCCCGGCCGCTTCACCCCCGGGGAAAGATCCCCGATATAAATTGGATATGAGGCTGGGTGGGCCCCAAAGTCGGTCTGGAAGACGTGGAGAAAATTCTTGACCACCGGGTCTCGAACTCCGACCCGTTTGTCGTCCAGCCCGTATCCAGTCGCTATAACGAATACGGTATCCGGTCTCTAAGCAAATAATAATAATAATAATAATATAAAGTACCATAAGTGAATTATAACCGTGATGCCCTAATTAAAAGCCAATGTGACAAGAAATAAATGTTAAAGAACTTATTTTTCCCCCAAAAGATCTTTCATATTTGCTAGAAGCATTTTCCCGTGTAATTAATACGTGTACTTATTCTCTAATCCTCTCTCCCCACTTTTATTCCGACTTAAGTGCTACCGTAAGAGAAAGTACCTGAAAACAGGCAGTTTGATGGTGGATGATGCCTTAACGCTGGCAAGAAAATAAATGATGCTGAGGGGATGAACACGGCACATTCGGCGAGTTACTTCCATAACATAAACTGCATGGATATAAAAAAGAATATAAATGAAAGTTTTATAAAACAGTACGTGATGATGGCAGGGGAATATTCCAATTTACTTTTCCCCTGGATTTTCCTTAGCACCCCAGTTCCCCACTACACCGGAAGTCTATATATAGAAGCAAGCAACACCGGCGTTTCAACCTGCCTGTCCTACATCAAGCTCACAACACCGACACGTTAGGACGCTGATGTGCGGACAGAAACTCGTCTTCACATATGTCAACGTGTCATTCAAGTTTCAGTTGATTCAAAGACCTGGACTTTCTGTGACTATCCGAAAAACTAAAACAGTATTAATTCTCAAAATATGAGGCCACATTCTTATTCTTCTTCCAGAATTGACGCATTAGGCCCTCTCGCCTGTTCCAATTTCAGAATTAATCTGTAACTACGGATCTCACAGTTGGTAGGACTCCTTGGACGGGTGATCAGGCCTGTCGCAATGCCCCTAACTACCTACAGGACAACACAAACATAGGAGGCAGACAGACATCCATGTGATTCGAACCCACGATCTAGTTTTTTTGAGGGGGCAACATTTCATGCCCTAGACCGCGCTGTTACGTTATGCTCAAATTCTGTCTCATAAAATATCAAGCTCAACTAAAGTACGACGGCCTTTGAAATGAAGCTCCACTGTCCAACATCCGTACCCGATAATGGCTTAAGATATTTCGTGAGAGCGCAAGTAACCATATAAAGGGCACTAACGACGTACATGTGCACATGTTATAATGACATGTCATAAAATTAAACAGTATCCTTGAATGAGTCAAGATCTTGTTTCTTTTACTCAAACTGCAAAAGGCGCGAAATATGAAATGGATATTAGTCTTCTTTGGCATAGCTAACCTCGTTTGCACACGCAATTTCAATCACATTCCAGCAAAATGAGTGCTCTATGCAGAAGGCGCACAACTAATGAGGCACCTATCTGATGAGACTTCACAGGAGCACAGCACTTTGCATTCAACTGAATATAAGGACATATTATACGTTACAATACATATCTCAATATAAATTTTCCAACCGCGTGTACGGTAACCTTATTTCTGGTATATTACTTACTTAATCCGTTAGGCCGCGCCATAGCTCAAGCGGTTAGTCGCTGCCTGCCCGCCGCGGCGGCCCGGGTTCGATCCCGGGTCTGGTCAAGTGGGATTTGTGGTGGACAAAGTGGCGCTGGGTTAGGTTTTCTAAGAGTGCTTCGGTTTCCCTTGCCAATCTTCATTCCACCAACTGCTCCACAATCACCCTCACCTATCATCTGGGGCTGGTACAATAGACCAGAAGTGGCCGCAGTACAAGGGACTTAGTACCACCCCACTAGCAATAAAAATACTTAATCCGTTCCCCTTATACCCTACGGTGTCGAGTTTTCTTTATTTTTCATTTTGATCATTTTACAGGCGGTAGGACTCCCTGAACGGGTGATTAGCTCGTCGTAAGGCCTCTACCTAAACACAGGACAACACGAACACACACATACCAAACATCCATGCCTTGTGTGGGATTCGAACTCACGATCGCGGATTGCGAGCGTATGAAGACTGTTCATGCCTTGGACCGTTCGGCTACCGTGACCGGCTTTGGTATATTAAATGACAATAAATCCTAATTGGCATTACCATACTTCACGGACAATTTAAAATGAGCGTCCTTTCAAATAAGATCACTTTAAAATACTGACTTTTAAGTCAAAAACCAGCTTCCAGCATAGATAACATTTTCGTGCTGCCCAATAAATAAACTTTCTTGACGGTGTTGTTTTCTCGCACCTCCCCTCCCCCTTTTCCCCAAATTCTAAAAATATCTTAAATGCGACGTACAGAAACCCTGAGCTACACAACACAAGCTTCCTGTGTTATATTTCCTGCCTCGGTTCTCCTACACAGTACAAAGAAGCAGTTTACGTTTATGAAACGTAGAAGAAAGGTCTTTACGACATGGAGTCGGACACGATGTAGCTCTGGCAGATGTGTAAGTACAAATACGTTCATAGCAAACACAACACTAGTACAATTCGATTATAAATTCGACGAAACAGACCCAGAGCAAATACATTATAATGCTCCCCTCTGGACTGGAAGTAAACCCACGCAATTAAACATGCAAATCTACCAATGCAGCAAACGCTGAATTAATGCGGCCACCGTTTTGATTTCCGGAACAGTAGACCACGTACAGTGCTGCAACACGGTGAACTGAGCCACAAGCGTTCAGTCAGTGAACATATAGGGCCTAATTAAGCCAGAAATGTTCTGGATGCGGTAGAGAAAAGAAAAATCTCTTTGTCCTTTCCGGCAACAGACCCGAGGCAGCTCAGACCGTTGCCTTAGTTCTTCTTTAGTTTCTTGTGGTGGGGGGTAAGACTGAGTCCGCTTGGTATGTCGTCCACTAACTGGCGTATAGTACCAGCCCCGGATGATAGATGAGTGTGGAGCAGTCAGAATGAAACCGAAGTACTCGGAGAAAACCTGCACCAGTGACATTTTACTCACCACAAATCCCACATGACCTAACTTGGGCTCGAACCTGGGCCGCCGCGGTGGGAAGCCGGCGACTAACGGCCTGAGCTATGGCGCGGCCAGACCGTAGCCAAGGCTTCACATTTTTAACAAACTGGCAGGGTGCGGGGCTGTATTACCAACCGGCGTGCTTCGCATACACTTACTGCCTTCACACATTAGTATTCGAGAGTCGGTATTGTCGAAACGTCACAACATAACAACATGGCATGTTCGCGTTGCTGAATGCTGTCACAGACCAAAGCTCATACCTGCTCAGCTAGTCAAAATATCCCTAGATTTTTATGGCACAAGAATCCATCGCAGAATACTGGGAACAACAGATTATTCTGAGCCACCTAAATCCGGACCATATGTCACCTCCTACTTCTTTGTGATCCATTTTAATATTATCTTCACATCTATACCTACTTCTCCTAAATAGTCCCGTCCCTTCAGGTTTTCCAACTGAAATTCTGGCGTGCACTTCTAATTTCCCCGGCGTACTACATGCAGCACCCACCTCGATCTCAGCGTAATAATATTCGCCGAAGAGTAGACATATTATAAAGCCCTACATTCTGCACTTTTCGCCATCGTCCTGTTACTTATTCTTAGGTCCAAATACTCTTCTCAGCACCCCGTCCTCACACATCCTCAGCCTACTTCTTACCCTCATTCTGATTTATTCAAGCAGCTTTAACCATTTTAAGGACCTCTTCAAGCATTTACCTGGCTGGACTAAAAAAAAACCGAGAAAGAAGTCACAATCAACACAGTCGGTTGTCCGAGAGAAATTTGAACCCGGAACCTTCTGAATACGATGCAGCAATGCTAATACTCTGCGATATAACCGCATGTAATATCTGTCGCCTCCACGTTCAGTGAAGAGTAAACCAAACAAGAAGCCTGAAGATGGAGGCGAATTTTCCTCCGAAACGTAAGTTAACATTCAACGGGCTAGACGGCATATTCCAGAAGACAGAACATTTGAGTGCACTTTAAACTGCTCTATGCATCCCCAGAGAGCAGCGAGAAGACACTACTTTATACCGAAATTTATCTTCTTCTAGGATATAGCGCCGTGTAGTCCGTATATGAGCCCTTTCATATTCTTGCCTCCAGCACACACCTGTTTTCTCAAACCGGCCCTTGCACACTACTACTCTCTTGGGTCCTACTGGGCCATCCACGAGGGCAGGCGAGAGAGAACAGCGAGCCAATAGGGACTGGGAAACGCCCCTTCCTCTTACCCTCTGTACCCTCTGGTCGATACATTACTGCTAAACCCGGCTTATTGCCCCTTCTGCCTAGCCACCTGCTCTCGCTGCTTTCTTGCTCGGCTGATTTTTGATTTTGATAATGGAGGTGATACGCTCCTCCGAAACGTCGGCTCATATACGAACTACACGGCGCTATATCTCTGAAGATGGCAAATTTCGTAACTACCTCTGTGAGGACTTCAAATCCTACTACTATGTAGAAATGTGACTGCTTCACTTCGGGAAACTACAGAAGGGGCACAGAAGTCCCACGGCACCAAGCGTGATAACGTGGAGTAAGGGCTGGCTTATATTAAAAAGGGCTGTAAACACCAGCTTCAAAATTTGAGGAATACGACTCTGAAATAAAATTCGACCTTTCTTGCTTTCATCTATATCTTAGCTTATGAGGGTGTCCTTTCCTTTCTGAAGTCTGGCACTTAAGAACAAGCGGCAAGGTTTAGAAAGACAGTTATTTGAGACCCTGGCTTCCCTCCACAAACAAAGAACATCAATCAGACACCATCCTCTTCCAAGTAAATTTAGTACAACGTGAAAGGAAGGTCTGAAATTCCAGGAAGGCTTTGACAGTTTTTCAAGGCTACAGCAGTTAAATATCCCATATTTAATTCACGGCAAACATGCATAAACCTAACTGTGCGTTAAAATGCTGGCTAAAATTAATCTCAGCTGCCTACACCTGAAAGGAAAGTCAACTGCCTAGAAACGGCAGAGCAAAAGGAAAAATATTCCAACACGCATATGTGGATGGAATTTTCAACGTGGTGCAGTATCAATTCCAGGAATAATAATCCGAGGGAGAGTCAGTATATAGGTCACAAATTGAAATAAAACGAAAAATATGTGATCTTCGAACCTGGAAAAATAAAAAAATCCAATTACCTCATCGGGAATCAAACCCGCGTCCTTCAGGCTTGTACCATAGTGCCTCAACCAACTACGGTTCCGCGTGCCCCCTCACCTCAGCTGTATAATATTACACATATTCGTATATCTGATGGGGGTGTGCACCATGACAAGCTTACTCGTACAAACATTAATGCTACTTACGGACAACTGTTCCGCCATTTTCTACGATCTATACAGCATGTATCTGAAATTTATCATCTTCAAAAGTCTCAATAGTAAACTGAACAAACAGCGTTCCAACCATTCATTCACAATCTGTTGCATTTTATACCGCGTGTCAAGTTTCCGTAGCGTGAAACAGGGTCCCCAGATACTCGAAGATGTCATCTCCTGATGATTAACACACAAAATACGTTCCGCGGGAAATACTAATGCTTAGGCACGTTCTCTCACTCCGGGCACAACGAGGCAACTAAAATGCCATAATGTTAATTGGAAATGACACGGTATGCACTTGTGACCAATAGGTACGTTACGGAATCCTCTGGCACGTCGTCCGACTGTAATGACTTGGCATCGTGGCCCTCTATCACGAAATGTGCCCAGTCACATTACGTCTAATGTACTGTATCACCACCAAGACTTAAAAAGGAGCCATATCCTGCACCTTTCAGATCTCATTTTAACGAGTGACGTAGAAGTTGTCCACGACTCCGTGACCTTGAGTCCGGAAGCGAAATGTACCGACCGCGCGACCGCCGTTTGTCAGCGAAGGTAGTGCCAACTTTTGCGGATAGAGGGTGTCATGTGGCCAGGGCAATTGATCCCACGGCCGTTAATCTCAGTTTTGTAGACTAGAGGAAGTTGTCCATATGCTTAACTAATTAAGCACTGCGCCATGAAGACTTATATGAGGGAGGGGATTTATAGATTCACGTATTCTTGGCAGCAGTACTTGTTGGAGATAAGCCGTCAGCTTCACGCCATGGCTGCTTTACCACCCAGCGAAACAGACACCAGTGTCCGTTGGATATGAGATTGGGTGGGCGCCAGAGCCGGCGTGGATGACGTAGAGAGGAGAAAAGTCTTTCCCCTAATACGAGAGTGATCAACACATTAATTATTAATTACTATAGGTTGTTTTTTCTTCTAAATCTGCAGCCTAAAATCACAATGAAGCGGGGCTTCCAGTATATCGGATTGCAGAACACGAGCGACGTGTTCGAAGGACAGAAACGGATACCAAGATGCTGTTCCCAGGGCCAAAACTTCGCAAACTCTAGCTTACATGAAGTGCTCAGTCTTTTATGTGACGAATGCCAAGCAGTTCTATAAAAAGGCCTGTGATTGCGTCTTTCGTTTTATATTGACAGCACCGTTTATGGTTTCAAAACAAAAACTGGAGGCAACAAACTGGAAACAAAAACTAATCGATAAGGGCCGTCCGTTTCTCTCAAGAAGCCGTTCTTCGTTCTTCGGGATGCTCTCGTCAAAACATACTGAGCAACTAACAATGTCTACCTATAGAATCAAGCAAGACTAATATCATACATGTAATCAACGGTTAAAATACAGTAATTAACACTAAAGTCAGGTGCTTCGCATAAGAACCAAAACCAGCACAGGTCTTAAGGCGGATATCTCACGGCAATAAAAGAATTATAAATGTTCTTCATGTGAGTTTGCCTTACAAAATGTTAGCCAGACTCATGGCTAGCCACGTAGTTCCATTTACCGTTTGTCTCGTAATGCGCACCGTGAGGAGTCCCTCTGATCAGTTCATCTCCCTCACTCTTGAGGAACTGCAGCATCCGCGTACGGAATCGATATGAGGACTGAGAAACTAAAAATAGGCGTCTGGAAATGATCGTGACTGAAAACGTCGTCCAGTCAAAAAACTAATTTCAAAATAATTTCCGTGGTGAATAGACCTACACAGGCTTACAGTGAGCATAAAAATGCATTCTTCGGACTAACATGGCATTAGGTAAACGCTTAAGCAAACTCGTAATAAATGTCTATAAAGGCAGCACGACATATCATTCAGTTTACTGCATATGGACTAAGTTATGAAATTTGTTTGTAACATGTTGATGGCACAAGAAAATATTTGCGTAAGAACTTATCTCTCGTCTTGCTACTGATATCGTGTTAACATTGACCAGGTCCTCAATTACAAGCTTCGCAACTTTGGGGTACACAAACAAGTACAACAAAATCAAAAGCAACGCAGTACCGAGTAAAGGGTGTGTGTGTGTGTGTGTGTGTGTGTGAAGCAGGCAGCTTTACATGCTTCCAGAGGTACTGCGTTACTGCTCCAGCAGTTTTCCTCATTGGAATGGCTGGGCTATTTTCAGGTTCCTCCACAACCCACAGGAAGTGCGTCGACATTCGTAAAGAAAAGAAAGCAAGAAAAGGGAAAAGGCAGTACTGGTCGCCATAGAAGGCCAGGCCGCTCGAATTCCACATGTGGGAACTGATCAGCCCTAGCTGTGCATTTAATTTAACTTAACACAGTTCCTTCACTGATACGAAACTGCTCAGTCAACCCGCAGCCAGGCTTGCGATACCTACAGTCCTGGGCTTACATTCAATTTTTTAAGAGTCAGTGACAGTTAATGACGGCGTTCATTATTAAGATTACAGTCTTCAGAGATATGACGGTATGTAATCAAGTAGACAGGTACCAGATTACACAGCGTCTCATCCCAGCCCGAGGATCGTAATCTTAACATTCACTGTAGCGAGAACATAAAATTTACTGCTTCTTACATTATACAGTACAAAGGCATTCAATGGAACACTGTTGTACCGAGTAAAACTTACCCTGTGTTTATCCACTAAAATCAATCGCCGTACAATCAATATTGTGTTGTGAGTCAAACGTCACGGGGAATAGCCATGAGGCTGGGTGAGTCCCGCAGCCGATCTAGACGAGGTTGAGACGAGAAAAAATTTGCCCTTCTCAGGAATCTAACCCGTAGTCCGTCGCTCAACTGACTGAGCTATCCAGACTCCTTATTGGCCCGAATATAAGTTCAGGTTCTTTTCAACTACTGCTGCCTACATGAGGGGTTGCCTTATTTTCGGGTTCTTAAGAGTAAATACTCCAAACACGGTGGGCGCGCAGTTAAGGCATGATCTGTCTTCGCCTGTTCAAACACTGGGATCGTGGGTCCGAATCCCACTCGAGACATGGATGTCTGTGTGCGTTTATTCCGTATCTGTGTTGTCCTGTGTGTAGGTAGCGGCCTTACGACGGGCTGATCTTCTGTCCAAGGAGCCCTACCGACTGTCTACAAGATCCAAGGTTCCAGATTAATTCTGAAGTGAAACAGGCCACAGGACCCAATACGAAAGGTATAAGACAGACATTCAAAACATTCCCACTGTTGGACAAGAAAAAAAAAAATCGTAGCCTTCCACAGTCTCGCATGATGAAGCGAGACAACAGTCACTACAGCGTCCCTGCGTAAATATTTACGTTTACTTTACAGATTCCTACATTATTATTATTATTATTATTATTATTATTATTGCTCTACAGCCCTTTGTTGGGCCTTGGCCGCCTTTTCAGTTTCTTGATCCTATACAGTCGGTAGGACTCCTTCGACGGGGGATCAGCCCGTCGCCAGGCCTGTACCTACAAACAGAATACAAACACAGTATAAACGCACACAATACATACACGCCTTGAGATTCCTGTAACAACCAAAATCCTGCTTTCGCAGGTCATAACCATTAACCTGTTCCAATTCGGAATTTTGGAATTGTGAATTTCTTAAAAGGCAGGGATCCTCTGGAGGAGGATTGGCCCAGCGCCTTTACCTAATAGAACCAAACACAAAAAGACACAAGACATATTCACAGGGACGCCTCAAAACCATGACACCAATGTTAGAGCGGTTATGATACGCTTAATCTGATGAATATAAGTAGACGTAAAATTAGATCGCTTAAATAGATTCTATAGGATTCTTACGGTGGTGTATAACATTTAGGACTACACTAGAAAACACAGAACACAACGTTTCGGAAACTGGCTCTGACCTCGGGTGTTTATAGGGCAGTAGTTATACTGACACAGGCTGTCCAGTCATAGTGGTTAGATCGTTCTAACGGAATGTCTCCCCCTCACCTTAGGATGGAAACAGATCCAGTTTCCTTAACGTTGTGTTCTTTCGTGTTTTCTAGAATACCGAAAGATGGACAAAGTCCAAACACCCAGTAATCCTAAGTAGATCGTTTAGATATCGTATTATGGTATGTGACGTACAGTGGTCGGTAGAAGGATTGACCAACCTGAAAATGGAAGCAGCACATTTCCCGGAAACTTCGATAACTATCAGACCATACGGCGCCACATTCTAGAACATACATACATAATCAGCGCCTTGGGAACCTCAAATCTGCCATAGACGGTTGAAAACGTACACCAACCATCTCACAAAACACTCAGAAATACCGCATACACTTAATGGCTCCGTGATCGAGCATTATGAAGATGGACTTATTATTATCACTTGGCGCATGATGTGACAGGAACAGCAGCGCAGAGCCACACGTATGTGCACTTCTTGTAGACAAAACAAAGCGGCAATGGACCAAAAAAATCCTAAGCTCGGAGACAAGAGTTACTCAGAGGAGCATGCATTTACTCATTTTAGACTTCCATGGTCGTTAATTGCTGATGTTAATTGTCTTCTTGGGTTGATTCACCGTGTGAAATGTGGGCAACACTGCCGGTCTTTGGGATGTGCATACTGTCGTCTCCTTCTCCAGGGTTGAAGTGTGATATATATGTTTCAAAAACAACACGCGAGGATAGAAGAAGTGGAAAATTGGTGCCATCTGGGACAACAGGGACAATGGCCCAAGAAAGTTTCCGGTCTTTCTGGCGCGCTTCACGGCCCTTTGCAAAGGCCGGCTGTACAACTTTCCCGGTTCACTGTACCTCCTGCCCACAATAGGGGGCACCATTCCCCGTTTTCGTCGTTCTTTGAAACAATTCTATACATAACAGTAATTCACATTATACACTTCTACCATGAAGATGGAGGCAGTATATACATCAGAAACATCCTCCACACACATCATGCCAAGAACGAAATTTACATCAATATCATTATTTGTAACTCACGAAAATAAAATTAAATAAAAAAACAGTATTTAGTGCCTTATGTCTGAACATCTGTCAATTTTTATAACGTACGAAAATACTCCGCAATGAGCATCTCAGTGCCAGGTGTCAGCAGTTTTATCCTAGGTAAAATAACAAGCAGAGCAAATGAATAAATAACAGATCTAGGTTGATTCAGTTGAACAAGCAAAGTTATGCATATGTTATCTCACTTGTCTGTTTCAACTACAGAGAAATCCGCGTGACAGTGGTATTCGGACCTAGAGCAATGTGTCTGGAATCTAAACACAGCACTTCACAGCTGACCTCGCTAATTTCATACTCGTATAACCTCATAGGGAGCCTTTCGTCTTTTAGAATTATCGCGATTATTATTATATCGCAATTATTATTTCAAAAGCGAAAAAAAAAATCTTACGAAACCAAAAAATTTGCTTCAAACGTTTAAGAGCCAAATCGATTACAAATTATAACTGGATTCCCTCTTCAAGCATCATAGCAAACATAGAGAGAACTCATGATAATAAACAAACTGATATAATAGGATTATTTATGTCGCTCCAGAATCAAAAGAAACTCGCACTTATCTTGGAACATTACATCACGTGTTCTAATATTTCCAACAACTCAACGAAACCAGAAAGAAAGGATAGTACCCATGGAAACCATCATTTCGAGCACAAAAAACAAAAAGAAAACAAACTCCGTGACCTGTAGTCAGTAAGCAAACTATACCGAACGAGCGGCCGCTGCTTGTCGGCGAAGTTAGTACCAACTTTAGCGGACAGAGGTTGTCGCGTGGTCAGCGCAACGAATCCCCACGGCCATTAATTTCGGTTTTCTAGACCGGAGCCGCTATTTCCTTCAAACGGCTCCTCAATTATCCTCACCAGGCTGAGTCAACCGCGTTCCAGGCCCACTACTTCTCAGAAAAACTGGTAGCGCCGGGAATCTAACCCGGGACCTCTGGATCTGTAGCCAGGAACTCTAGACCACAGATGCACACGTGTTCAAATATTTCCAACAACTCAACTAAACCAGAAGGAAAGGATGATACCAATGTAAATCATCATTTCGAGCACATACGCTTGTATAATAAAACTGACGTCATGGGAAACATTTAAAAAGTTAACATATGGTTATGTGTTGTGGATGACAAAGTCAGCTTCAACGCTCCAGACAGAGAAAGCGTACCAGCAATTCGCGCAGTTAATTTAGTCGAAACCTTTTACAGGGTACATTACGATGCCTTTTCTAGAACTGAAACCACATCAAGTTCCAGCTCCTCAAAGCATGTGAAGACGGTCCAGCATTCGGCATATCAAACCAGTGAGATAAGTTCACGCAACATACGAGTATACTGTGTAAAACAATGTTTCTCAACCACTGGGCCGCGGTCTCACAACCACTGCTGTAAACCATCCTTAGTTGTACAAATGGGATGACACATAATCTCATGACACTGAGGCCTCGAATCAGCCTACTGCATTAGCTTCATTATGCGTGGCTATGGTACAATGGGCGAATGATTACCGGCACAAAAGAAAAAAAAAACGAACCTACCCCAGTGCCACTTCGTGCATCACAAATCCCACATGGACTGCAATGGCGGCAGAACCAGGGTCTCCGCCATGAGAAACCGCCGACTAACCCCTGCACTATTCTCTGAAGTATCCCAAACTATTTACTTCTGAAAAGACAAGCCTCGCGTACAAAACGTGGTGTCACCTCTTTTCATATTATCTCATATTCGGTCATTATCAGCCATCTCTCCTTTGAGGGCTGCAGGCGAAGCAGCCGCAAATGCTTATGCTGATCGCCACGCGAGTCTCTATGTTCGACACAGCGATAAAGTGAAAATCTGCAAGCGAAAACTGATAAATGTATCGAAATGGCCATACCATTGTCAACAATTCATAAACTGAAACTGCTTAGGCGTATGACATTAATTTGTTTGGTAGATTCTAAAGGGTTCGGACGAAGACACTTAGAATTACTGGCTTTTTGGATTTCGCCCATCGTCCGGTATTCACGGAACTAGAAAACGACGTTTCAGAAACTGCATCAGTTTCCGTCCTCAGGTGAGGAAGCGTGGGAGGCACTTGCTCAGTTGGGTACCTTAGGAAGTGATCGACGTTAGCTCTTTCTAAAGGACCCGACTCAGCAGGTACATCCTCCCCTCACCTGAGGACGTAAACACATCCAGTTTCCGAAACGCTGTTTTCTAGTTTCTTGAATACCGGAAGATGGATACAGCAAAAAAAAAAACAGTAATTTAGGACTAATTTAGTTATCTGTAAAATACTAAAAGACACATGACAACCAAACTTCTTAAAACATTTCGATGTATAGATTAAATCAGTCCACCAAGTTGTGGACCACGTGTACGAACCGTTTCGCGAACAGAGGCAACTTCTGCCGTCTTTTCGTTTTGACCGTCCAGCAGTTCGCAGTTCTAAATAATAACAGGAAGAAACAATGGCGTACTTTCCAACGTTGCAGCTGTGAGTATCAACGTATAAAAACTACTGAATAGCCACAGCTCGAGTAAAATGCATATCGAACAGTTAAATATAGTAAATAATTCTTATATAATACCTGTAAGCTTGTCGTTCATATATTTAGGCTACATCAACAGGAAGGTTGCTATCTATGGTTCTACGGTCCTTCTGTTTGACCTTGGGCGCTTTTTCAGCTTTTTAAATCCTAGACAAAGTCGGTAGGGCTCCTTGGACGAGGGACCAGCCTGTCGCCTCTACCTACGCAAAGACCATAACAGAATAAACGCACATCGACATCCAGGCCTTAAGCGCGATTCGAACCCACGATCCATGCGTTCGAGCGAGTAAAAACAATTCATGCCTTAGACCGTGCGACCACCGTCATCGGCAGGGAAGTTGGTACCCCGTCTAAATCCTCAGAGTCGTTAAATGAACCACAAAAGCAGAGCAATTATATAGTTTTCATTTCGTATCCCGCCTCGATATCACTTAAAACGCTTACAGTCTACTTGCTGGCATAGCTCCGTGGGGACTGACTCATTCGAGGGATATACGAAACACCCAGCAACAACTTAAAACGAAGCATTGCAATTATCGAAGCAAAGTATAAATTATTCCCTACTGGACTACACTACCCTGCCCGCTGAAGGTCCTAATCTCTCAAAGGAAAATTATGAGAGCCACAGACTATATGGTATGTAATTAAAATGATTGTTACCACATCGATCTACATTCAGTATATTGGAGATAAATTAATAAATAGCTCAAAACAGCTTAAACATATATTCCCGGCCTATCTAAAAGTAAGTAAGTAAAGCTATCCTGTACCAGGCCATGAAGACCCATACGGTTGTGAGACGTTGAGGGTCTCACATTAACTAGACAATCAGCTCAAAGATGGCGGTAAGGTTGTCAGCCTAACGCGCCGGCCGCCCTTTACTCCCCAGGAAAATTATTTATTTAATTCCTGGTACTCATTTCTGTTACAGGCTGAGTGAACCCCATGGCCATAGTGCGGTCGGAAGGATTAGGTCAATTGAAAAAAATCCACAACAAAAAAAAAATCGTAGCAAAAAGGAAATCTGTTTACGGTTTCCACTGCATTGCGACACGATCAAAGCACTGACAACTACCTTCCTGTGCCTGAAAACTGGTCTTCCGCTTCAATTACCACCTGCTTGATTGCTTTGTGCCCAAGGACACCGATCGGCAAAACATACGGTCGTAGCTTCCATGTTCGTCACAGGAAGTAGCATGAATGTCATTATTTTGCTCACTGAAACATACACACTACAGAATCAAGGCCTGCAGGCTTGCAACTGTATTAACTTGTCGCGATAATACGCTACCACAAGCATGAACACAGACAAAAATAGCAGTCTTTCAAGCAAAATCAATTTTAGAAAACTATTAACGTAATGAACTGCCATAAAGACAAGGGGAAAGTTATTCCTGTGCTTAATTAAGTATCAAACCATGAAGATGCATAGGGGAGTGGAGGTATAGCTCCACGAGTCCACCTCGGCACTAGACAAAGGTGAGTAGTGAGCTTCAAGCATCGGCCGCTTTATCCCTGGGAAAGAGTCTCCGGTTTCCGATGATCAGAAGGCTGGGTAGAATTCAGAGATGGTCTCGACACTGTTTAGTAGAGAAACATCTCTTACCTCTACCGAGAATCGAACCCCGGCCGTCAAGCCGGTATCTATATCGACTGATTTATCCCGGCTCTTAATGAACTGCCATAAAGAGTATAAATAATCAGGGAACTGATACCAACTAAAATACCGTTAAATGATCTAAGCTGCAAGGGAAACAATCACATCCAGCGATCTGCTACACAAGACCATTCTGTTTTGTAATGAACCGAGTTTGTGAGTAACGGTAACACCAGTGTCCCATCGCGTACATGGGTGCATGTGTTCTAACGCTTCACCCATCGCGTACATGGGTGCATGTGTTCTAACGCTTCACCCATCGCGTACATGGGTGCATGTGTTCTAACGCTTCACCCATTGCGTACATGGGTGCAAGTGTTCTAACGCTTCACCCATCGTGTACATGGGTGCATGTGTTCTAACGCTTCACCCATCGCGTACATGGGTGCATGTGTTCTAACGCTTCACAAACCACAGATTTTACACACAGTGCGGTCGCATTTTGTGTGAATCTGAAATAGTGCCAAATAAAAAAGTGTCAATTTGTGTGCAAAAATCGGCAAGAATCACGTACGCGTTTCAAAAATTCTCTTGAATTACTGAAGTCTTCGGAAGCGCACCATTGCATAAAATGCGACCATACTGTATCTACCTACCTACCTACCTACCTACCTACCTACCTGACTGCCTTTCACCTCTAACTGCGCATGGCGGCGAACGCTGTTAAGTAAGTACTCACAGGCCGCGCCACAGCTCAAGCGGTTAGTCGCTGGCTTCCCACCGCGGCGAACCGGGTTCCATCCCGGGTCTGGTCAAGTGGGATTTGTGGTGGACAAAGTGGCGTTGGGGCAGGTTTTCTCCGAGTACTTCGGTTTCCCCTGCCAGTCTTCATTCCACCAATTGCTCCACAATCACCCTCACCTATCATCTGGGGCTGGTACAATAGGCCAGAAGTGGCCGCAGTACAAGGGACTTAGCCCCACCCCACTAGTACTAAAATAAACTAACCGATAGCTGGAGATTCCTTATCCCTCTTAACGGGCCGTAGACCGATATTTAGTCTGCAGTTCGCTAGAAGACGCTGTCAGTACAACAGACTACATAGCTTCCAGTGATGGCCTGATTGCGAACAACGAATAAAGGAAGGAAGCAATCGTAAACTAACGTAGGCACATTCATTTTGCTAGAGGGACCTTAGCAGGCTCTTCAAACCTCAGGAGAGTCGGTGTTCCGGCCGAGGTTCGAACCGAATACAAGTCAGAAGCATTACAATTTGAGTGAACTTGCTCGGCATATATACTCAGACGTATACGGTCTTGTGCACTCACATGCATTCGCGGGCATTCTGTATCATAAGCGAAAACTAGAAGACATGGAATTTTATCAATAACACATATCTGAAGTCAAGCTGAAAACATTACTCATAAATATATACCTTAAACTCGGCATCTGAACGAAGTGAAGTATCAGCTTCAGGCTCCTGAAGCCTCCATTCCCATCCAGGACTGCCCTGAATTTAGCAACGAAGAGTAAACCCAAGGATTCTATCGAAAAATCAAACTGCGAGTGTCCATTTTGTAGCTCGTCCATCCACCGAGCTTGTCACGACTAATATCAAATGTGAACATGTTTTCCACCTCTCGTCATAGTGTGTTGTGCAAGTTTTACATGTATTTCTTTATAAACAAACGTTACAACAGCGTCATTGTTTGCCGCGGTATGAACCTGGTTTCGCAAGGAGCATGTAATAAACAAAAATACAACGGTTTGATATTATGATTTATAAACACGTTTTATGGTCGTCAAATTAACTTACAAATACTGCAGACCGAAACTGCCAATCCATCACGTGTTCCTGAACTCTGCCAAGAACAAGTAGCGGAGACTAATCGCCTCCAAACTTAACAACGAACCGGACTTTGACAAGTGCAAACAACATGACGACTGTCCTTCACGGGTTCGCTACTATGGTAACAGCGGGTCAACAGCCCGAGCTGCGCATTCTAGATAACATGCAATGCTTCCAACTCAACAATATTGAAACCGCGGAGAAAAGAAATCTCGGAATCAAATAAAGTCTCCTACAGGTCTACTCCAAAATGTTAACACGATCAGATACTGGGCCATTCAGAAATCGACTGCGCACTGCCATTCGTGCATCTTCACACTTTTTGTCTAATTTCCTCTTGCACAGAGTTCCAGTCCTACAAATCTACTTGTTTACTAATGGAGCTGAGCCCTTCTTGAGGAGTCGCCAATTCCGCACCTACTCAAGAATTTCCCAGCGTTTTATGGAACCCGAAAATTCATTACCGTGTTCACAAGAGCCCTCCAATGGTCCATATCCTGAGCCAGATCAGTCAAATCCATCCCATCCTATCGCTCTAAAGTCAATTTTAATATTGTCCACCCACATACGCCTTGGTCTTCCCAGTGGACAGATCTACTACTACTGTTATTTAATTTAACTTCCGTGAACTTAAGTGCAGATTCTCCAAATATCAAATGTGCCGTAGCATAAAATCCCTCAAACACTGAAACGTTCGCACAATCGCCATGTTAGTAACGGCTAACTTATAATTCCATACATAATATGAGGGGTGTTTACGGGCAATCTTCGCACCAAATGCTACATGCTTAGGACCATACGGAAAGCTGAAGAAGATACTGGGGCAGTCGACACGTTATTTTACATGCCATAAAAACTGCCTTAATAAAGGTTACATATTCATCCACGACGCGTCATATCGGGACCCGAAAGTAAGTGTGGCTAGTGTGTTTCACGTTCACGAATTCGCGGACGCACAGTCGTTATTACTGAGTGCACAAAACTAAAAAATACGGAAAAGTTCCATTAGCGTAACGTTCATATCTAGTTTCGTGAAAACTGGCAACATGTTCTGAAGTCGAAAACTTAGGAATGATCTTGTAAGCCTATTTTTCTCTTTAAGGGACAGAGTTAAAAACAGAAAACTAAATACTGTCACGTATCTCAGTTAAAGACGAGGGTTAGGATTTGTGAATCGGTTTACTGGATCTTCACTAATCGTAACTACAATTAGTTTTACACTTCCAAGAATATTGTAACTATAGTCCATAAAGTCTGCATGTCTGTTAACACTTCACAGCTGAATCCTTACGACTTTCCGTGACGGCTTCAAGTCCTTGACTCACAGCTTCTTAGCTATGACTATGACTGAAACCGACCTTCACTGTTCCCTATAAACATTCGGCGCGGACCCAATAGGAAACATATATTACTGTAGACGTGTTTACAATTCTGTTGCTTAGCACTGGGCATGGTGCGGACCACACTGATAACACTTCTGTTGTCAGAATCTAGTAAAGAATTGTTTACAAAGAATTGTCTTCACGAGAACTTGTTTACCAACCCACTGCCTTTCAATACGATTATATTTGCAGGATTTCAGAGAACTGTTGAAAGAATACGGACATTATCAGGCTTCTCCAAGATCGTGCCAGTGTCTTTCAATCACTAATATAACTGAAGTTTCCGAGCAAATTTAAACTTTACAGTTCGGCAAATGCTCATAAATCTATTCTAGAGGCCATTTAATGTGTAGTGGTAGCACATGCTTTAACATCAACGAACTCTGGATTTCTTCGAAACAAAATGTATTTATGTGTTCCGTACCTTTCTCAGAATAAACAAACTTCCCTACGCAGCATTAACCGACTTATGTTTGTAATACAGCTGTAATGTTTTATGTGAGGTTTAGACATTTTAAAAACATTATGTAGATGAAATCCATAATTTACAAGGGTTAAATCGTATAAAACACTGTAGACTCTGGTTTGGCGTGACATTCCAACTGGGCCGCAGGTAAGAGGTCGTTATGGAACTTCGGACCGAATAAAGTTTGCAACTCTGGCAATTCACGTTAAACAAAATGTCAGGTTCAAGGATACACAAACTGGCGGTTTCCTTCTTGAAGAAAGATTAAACTGATATACAGATCTACGTGTTATTCGACTGTGGATACGTTTCCAAAGCGGACCTTATCCTTCGTTGTGACGGGCATATCCAGACTCTGAAACAGATGCGAACTTTTCGGTGGACTAAAATAAGACCGCATAGCTTCTGACGTGTTATGGTTTCCGCTCCTGCATGAAATACATACTCCTGAGCAAATCTACTCTGTCTTCGCATTCTGTTGTGAACTATCCTCCAGGTTTTGGAAATATAAAATAAGGAAAAACTAAGAAAATGCTTAAGTAAATATTGCAAAATTTCATTTAAAACAGGAATAGAAATAACGCCGCGTAGTCTGGTGAAAGTAAACGGGCGTTTGGGAGGAAATGTGACCTCCATCTTCAGGGTTTCAGTTTCTCTCCATTCTTTCCAATTTAACACACAGAGCACTCCGCACGCATCATTCGATGCTATACAATCACCGCAGCGGGAACGTCACTAAGTAATTCCTTCCCTGAAGAGTCACCAAATTGTACCTTGTTGCCTGCTACAATGTTTCTGCTCCTACATACGTGATATGGTGAAGTGTGGAGCTGCTACCCGATGCAAGGATATGATCGGATGACAGCAAAATGCTCCACAAGACGAAAACCACGAAGGGCGAACGCGTACCGATAGGATGGAATGCTTCGCAGCGCGTACGAGAGTAGTGAAGGCATAAAAAATAAGCGTATAAGTACATAAGAGATCACAATTTCACCCGAATGCAGGTCGCTAGCAGCGTCTGCTTTAAGTAGATTGTATTTCTCGAACTAGAACATTACGGGTGAACTTGAGAACTTTGACAATTCACTGGACAAGTTGTGACCTGAAGACAACTAAGATTACTTTCAGAATCGACTAATGTTCGGCGATTATACTGGAGCTCAATTCCGAAACTCGACAATCCATTCTATCGACACCAAATCCCCGAACGCAAACCTACACTGCGATTACTGCGCCATAGCTCAAGCGGTCAGTCTGTGGCTTCCAAACGCGGCGGCCCGTGTTCCATCCCGGGTCTGGTCAAGTGGGATTCGTGGTGGACAAAGTGGCGCTGGGGCAGGTTCTACCTCGGTTTCCCTTGCCAATCTTCATTCCACCAATTGCTCGACAATCAGCCTCACCTATCATCTGGGGCTGGTACAATAGGCCAGAAGTGACCACAGTACCAAGTGGAATCAGTCCCACCTCACCAAATAATAATAATACACTGCGATTACAAGCAGTTAAAACAATATGTAGATGCCTTGGCGCGGCCGTTTATTCGGTGAAATCCGACGGAAGCTGTGATAACGATCTCGAGTACGTGTCAACCCCCCTCGAACATGAGATTTCTGGTCCTACAGCAGACCCCTACAAGACTACACGGCGCCAACTGCTGACGACAGTATTCTCCTGAGCATAGCGAAGTGATCTAGGTAGACCGTGGGTAGAACATGGCAATAATAACAAGCAACTGTTCGTCTGTTATGCACAAGTAAACAGTCTGTCTCTTGTGCTACGCACGTTACCATAAGCTAGTGCTAAGAGTGATTCTACTATACACATATGTACATAATAATATAGGCTTATATACATATGCAATAAAGTAATGAAGGAAAATTAACAATGAAGGACAGAAATACGACTAAATGTGAACTGAAACACGCATATACATATATTACGTTCGAAATTCCATAGCAGTACATATACACGTATGTGTGCTCAGCGCATAGTGATAATATTAAAAAAAAATTGCTCTTAAAAAGTCAAATTTCGCGGACTGTGTGTAAAGATTCTACATTTAAAATATCCTAATTTAAACCAGTAAGCAACATGCACCTGAAATATGAATGTGTGTTGTGTTGGTAGCGGTGGGCGGAAGGTATACAAGAACATGGCGTGCCGAACTAAAATTCCAACTGATTTTTACCCTTTTCTTTGGTATTCCGGGTAACCCCCTCGCCGTCCGTCAGTAACCTTTCTATGCAGCGTTCTCCTGCAGAACATCGTGCAAGCTGCGGGAGCTGGCTGGCTATTCCTGTATTCTAACTCTGTGAAACGATACACACGATTGTAGGGCAGCCAAAGTGACTAAAATTAGGTTTCACAGGCCAGACTGCCGTCCGAGTTGCTAGCCGGTGTTGCAGTTAACAGTGACATGGCGTTCAGCAGACAAAATCTATGACAGCATCTTCATTAATCGTGCCCGGCCAAATGCATTATGCACTTGCTGGGCATGAAAAGCTGAAATTATAATAAAGGTATATGACAACGTTTATTACCGCACCCTTTTCGAGCATAATTAATGTAAGCTGTATTCGCTATCTACGATCTATGTCAGTAAATCTTCATCAGGTATCGGTAACTCGGAAGATTAAATATCATCTATATGGAAAAGTAATTTTTAAACTGCAATTAAAAAGATAATCACCATTCTGAGTTTCCTAACATACATATTCCAACATCACAACTCATTCATAAAATACAGCAGGCCTCTGTATTAACTTGGAACACAGAGCATTCTCTATCATAAAACATGAATTTCATCTCAACATCGAAAATCACTTCATCCATACTTTTTTCTGGAATAAAATAGAAAAGAGTGAAAGAATGAAAGGAAGGAGGGCACAAAGGAACAAGAACCGAGAAATAAAATGCAACATTACAATCTGGATACACTAATAGCACTTGCGTCCATCTAAATGTGGTAAAGCAATTACTCTAAACGCAATCGAAGTTGAGATACACATTGGTAGCGTCTGGGTTTGCAACCTGCGAATGACACGTGAGAACTAGAGCAACAGGCGGTGTATACTGCACCAAGTGCGACAGAAACCTTGTAAGTGAAGTATAAACTTACCCAGCCGAAAAATCACGCTTAAGTCTTTCAGTGTCCGCAGGTAGTGGATATTATTTAATATACATATATAACTCACCCTGCTACACTCACTCTTACTTTAAATATAAAACTGCATGCAACCGAAGTTTTGATATGCAAGGTACAACATTGGGCTACTGTCACAATCGTTCGTTAATGTACAGGATTCAAGTTTTGTATTTCATTTTTTTATTTTCTGATGGGGTGAGGCTGAGTCCACTTGGTACTGCGGGCACTGTCTGGCCTACTGTACCAGCCCCAGATGATAGACGACTGTGGAGCAATCGGAGGAATGCGAATTGGCAGGGGCAACCGAAGTACTCGGAGAAAACCTGCCCCAGTGCCACTCTGTCCACCAGAAATCCCATATGAGCTGACCCGGGATCGAACTCGGGCCGCCGCCGTGAGAAGCTGGCGACTAACCGCCTGAGCTATGGCGCAGGCAGCATTCAAGTTACGGCACTCTTGAAAGTAGTTACAAAACAATACGGCCACATAGCCGCACATTCCTGTAGAGAAACTTGTATCTGGTGTACACATCAGCACGCTGTGTACATCCCATACTAACAGTCAAGGTGCCAAGAGCCCCGGGGAAGTTGAAAGTCTGCAGTATTACGCGAGCAGTGCGCCAACCAGTACATCACAAGCTTCGCAGTTCACAGATAAATGGAGAAGCCTGTTTCTGTTCATACTCCTGGTATACAGGGCTACAACATCCTTGCACCTGTTCACAAGCCGACTCAGCATGAATGGCCTGTGCAAAGTCGTCTATATTAAACTAAACAGGACGACCACGCATTCCTCTTTTCCTGCAAACAGGAACCTCCTTATATCCCGTCCATTACCACACATCAGTTCTATTTACAATAATATATATATATTATTTATTATACTGCANACAAACAACTGCAACAAATACAACAACAATTACAGAGAGAGAGAAAAAAAATACAACACCCAAAACACAAACAAAAGGAAACCAACAGTCATAATCCTCGCGTATATTAAGTTCGTTACACGGAAGTATTATTAATTACACCATACGAATTCATTTTCTAGGTCTAGGGATGCTATGAACATTAGTTTATCAAAGAACGACACAGCATTGCATTATCATCTCGCATCGTATTCTTAACAGAACACCAATATTCGCATATGAGACATACTGAATCGCCTCTGACGCGTGATGGGAAACCTAGAAGTAAACTGCATTAGGTGTACAACGACCAAGATTAAAAAGATTAAGCCGATTTTTCAATTTGACGTAAGCGTGAAAGTGAAGGATCAGTCGTAACTGACCTCTTGCACTGAAATGTCGACATATTTCGCCACGAAATATTGCAGCAAGATTCACAACATTTCCGTAGGACCATATAACTTCGTAATATTAACATCATCCGATCTGAAGGACGGATGGCCCATGTTGGAGGTATAAAGCCTGTACCTTGTGCACCGTATCTGCAAGCATTAATAGAATAAAGGCATTTCTGCAGCTGTTTTACCCAATAGAAATATAAACGGAGTCCACTGGTGAAAGTATCAATCCCGGCCGAATTTTGCTATTTGAGCAATTATAGAAATAATAACAAACTTGAAAACTGGAAACGAATGTTTTAAGAGAAATTACGAACCATAAAGAATACTTATTTTTAGATTTGAGGTTTTCACGGCGGTGACTATGAAGAAAGTAGTCTTCTGGGATGTGGCACCGTGTAGATGTGGTGTTAACCGACGTTTCGGAGGAACGTACTGCCTCCATCTTCAGAGTCTGCTTGTACCGGTTCTCGCCGTCTCTTCGCTTGCGGATTTCTTATTTTTTCCTATTACCCTGAAGATGGAGGCGATACGTTCCTCCGAAACGTAGGTTAACATCACATCTACACGGTGCCACATCCCAGAAGACTGCTTTCTTCAATGCTTATTTTTGGTTGGTTCCCGGACACCACTGCATTAAAATTACAGGGGCTCCATCTCCAGTACTGTTCTAGAAGACATAACTAGTGTCGTACAGTCGTGAACGTAACTCAAAGCTACCGCAGTGATTACGGTTTTCAAATCTCAGAAAATTAAGAGATGAAACTGCATGTTCATTGAATATTCGTTGCAGCGGGAACGCGTGCTAGCGAGCCGTTGCCTAGCAAATGGTCATATACGTTATGCGTTCGTCTTTATTAGTTTCCTCAGCTGCGCGACCGATTTTCGATTTCCGGTGTGTATATCTGCCTTAGCTGCCATGTCCAGAGCGCTGTTCTATGGGTATCGATAGATGTTTCCCGGGGGTTAAGCTGGCGAACCGTGAGCTTCTATCTAGCTGCACGATTAATAACAACACGTGAAGCTACACCTTCATTACCCAAACTCTTATGGTACAATGACATATTTTGCAGATATGTACATGTACATAAACACATAAATTACAATGTGATTCTAAATTATTGTCGGGTTTCCGTGTCCTATAATTTTCAAACAGGAAACGTGTCACAAAGGGCCCGAATGCTGAAGTTGTTAAGCATTCTGTAGTATTGCTTCTATATGTAATAAAACTTTTTGAGTTATACTTTCATATTCCGTAAGAAGTTTTATTCTGTTGTTTCCGGTTTGAAAACTGCAGATCACGGGACCCCCGACAATAATTTAGAATCATCCCGTATAACACGCAATTCGAACACGAATCGCTGATTAGTGTTCCCAAGCTACGCTTCACATTGAATCTGGAGTGCGAACAAACACGTCTTCCTCACGACAAATTGTAACCTAAACACTATATGAAAATAATAAACTGCATTTCTGCATGTTTACAACCAGAAACACCTGCATTTCCGTCAACATTTCGATTTCTGTTTTGGCGATCCAAATTTAATTTGAAAATTAATTCTTTAAGTTTATTAATAAATAACAAAGAGTTACTGACCCTAAATGGAAGTCTGGCCCTATTAACAGCTATGCCACAGAGTTATAATTTCAGTATATTCAACCGACTGCACCACCAATTAGTACGTAACACTTCGCCCGTACAGGTATGAAGATATGCTACGTTACACACGCGGACCTTGATGGAACAGAAGGTACTGATCAATCTACAAAGCTGAAAGCAGAAGAAACAAGTTTAGGAGTCTTGCTTCAGTGCCTTCGAACTTCTTTTCTTAATTAACAGCTTTATGGTAGAGCAATGACCGGAAATGAAACAGCAAAAATTCAAATTCTGGCATTCTTTCTGTACTAGACTCCCAAACAGGCCAATCGACCTGGGAGAAACGAAACTACCTGTTAAACTGTACCGATTACATTGGAACAGAACCCTTTTTGAGAACCTATCAACTGCTCATCTAGCCTTTTATATACGCCGACGGTTTAATTAAACATTAATTTAAAAATGTCATACGGTTTTCAAAACTTCGAAGTGGGAACCTCAGATAGAAAAGCGCTTTGCCGTTATGCAGACAATTCCCTCGGACCTTTCAGAAAGTAGGAGTAAAAAATTATCATATCGGGTACTTGCCTGCAAAACGAAGAAATAGTCGATGGCTGCCACGATGACATATTCCCTTTTCCGAAACTATCCGATTTATTGTTTCAGCGAGGCTTTCGATTCGGCACACCTAGGCATATAACATGATCCCGATACACATCGATCTCATCCAGCAATATCCCATGGGATAAACTGGCATCTCACACGACATCCTCCTACACGACAAAGCCTACTGCTAGACGCTGTACGAAGTACGCATCCTCGGTACGTCACCCTCGCTTCCCATTCGTCTTGCATCTTGTCTCCTCCACTTCACAAGCTTCCTGTGACGTATGTATGAGGCAACTGACCGTCTCAGCGGAGTGCAGTAACTGAAAGCTTCCTGCAGAGTAGGACTACATTCCTTATTATCAGACTTAACAGTCAGTAGCAAGTGTGTTCAGTATAGGCTGCTACTGTCAAGTTATCTGCGTGCTTAATTAAGTAAGCACCACGCCATGAAGATGAATTGAGAAACACAGCTCAACCATTCTTGACCTCAGCACTAAATGAAGGTAAGTAGTCGGATTCACGCCTCTGTCGCTTTAAAACTGGGGCAAGAGCCCCCGGGATCCACTGGATAGGAGACTGAGTGGGCCCCAGAGCCAGTCTGGCCCAGTCCGTATGCCATCACTATACCGAGTGGCATATCCTGGTTTCACAGAGATATTATAGTTATTTTTAATCTGTTTCCAGAAACAGAAATTATTTCATGACACTGTTTCAGCTGCTGAGATTGAACGAGCTGAAAACGAGAGCGAACAGAGTAACTTACGATATAAAATGGCGGCCNTCTACACCGAGTGGCATATCCTGGTCTCACAGAGATATTATAGTTATTTTTAATCGTGATGGATAACAATATTGCCAAGACATTCCAGAGACAGAAATTATTTCATGACACTGTTTCAGCTGCTGAGATAGAACGAGATGAAAACGAGAGCGAACAGAGTAACTTACGATATAAAATGGCGGCCGTTGTCTATTTGAAGGTAATTACTCTGCAGTTCACGCGCAGACACAACACAGACTTTACCCAGAACAACTGACAAAGAAGCGGCGATTTCGACAGAAAGTCTAATGCGTCACTGTCAGCAGCGAGCGCTAAGTGTAATGGCGTTGGGTTAGTTCCCTAGAACCCGTTATTCATGTATACTGCGGACACTATACTTAGGATTCTCTGCCTTTAATTAGAATAAGCTTTATCAAAACCATGCCAGACACCCATTGGTGCATAAAATTGGTTACTTTCTCAGAACTCCAGGATTGGGTGCTACAACTAGTTTCGAGGTTCAGAAGCTTTAAAACCGATCTGTCATCTACTTCTGCGCCACCCCAAGCGCTTCTATACTTCAGGGTGTAAACAGTTTATTTCAGAACAAAATATGTGAAGATGGCCTACAAAAAACGGAAAATTTCCTAAGCAATATAGGAAAACTTTTTTAAATTAGGCCCAATAAGCTGTTTTTGCTTTCATCGAGGTAGGGAAGGAATCTCAGGCCGACAATACTCCATATATTCTGAAACACGAAACGTTGCATAAATCTAATTTTATGTATTACATTTAAGTCTATATCATAACACTTATGCAGTAATTTGTTTCGTATCAACAAGTTTATCGTAGTATAGCATCTAAAAAAAATAAACATGATTTGAAGTTATTCCTGAAAGATTATAATGGCAAGAACCATTCAAAGATAAGAGCTGGAATAGCTCAAGTCGGCATAGGGACTAGGGGTGGTCGACCGAGAGGTCGGCCGTCGGCCCTAACGCGTTGGAATGACACGGCCCATGGTTCGGTCCTCAGTCGCTCCAATAATCACCGCGGCCTTTCCAGACACGCTTCCAACCTGGTTTCTACAGCTCCCTGAATTGCCTCAATCTTTTCCAGGCAGGTCCCCGTCGTCTCCAGACTAACATCCGTCAGCATTTCCATTGTGTCCATCCAGTCCTCATGGTCAGCTTCTGTCTTCGCTTGCTGGGCATCCACCCAGGAGACGAGATCACCTATTCGAATTTCCATTTCAGCTCTCAAATTCTCGTCGAATTCTCTCACTTTGCCTGGCAAGCGTTCTATCATTTGCTCCATCATTTGTTCCATTTCCAAGTATGATAATGTAACGAGCTAATGCAGCTCCCAATCGTATTATCCGATCAATCCAATCCAATTATCCCACTTCTGACACCACTTGTCACGAGATAGTGAATATAAACGGGTTTGGGGTCCGTTATCGGATTTATTGTACACTTTGATACAGCGCGTGACTACACTTTACACGTACGCACACACTAGTGTCCAATCACATTTTCACTACCGTTGCTTGGTAGCCGCTTCCAACGGCGGACGTCCCCTTTTCTCTGGGTTCCCGAACTGTCCCTGGTCTCAGCTACCAGTTTCTAGAAGCAATAGCTCACAAGGACGAACCCCAGCACGTCTCTATCTAAATGCAACTTCATGATGATGATTATCACGATATTGAAGTATGTCACAACCGACGGCCAGTCGGCCAGTCTGTCTTGGTGTCGAGCACCCATCTGGACCGCAAGACTAGAGTTTTATTACTGTCAGACAGTTGGGGATTTGTTGTGGAGTGACCTCTCTGACGAGAGGACGGGTCTGTCGTTTACAATTTCTGCTGGTCCTCGCCAAGGTTCTCGTTCCTTATTTTACTGTCAAAATTGTGAGACTGTCTCGACCTAGAGGGCCAGGTCTCAGTATGTACACCACCCCAAAGGGTGGCTCAGTTATACCTCCGGGCACAAGGTTCCCTTTTCGTCGCCTCCTATGACTCGCAGGGCCTATGATGGTGGTATTCTAACCCGCCTACAAACGGGGAAAACTGCAACTGCTAACTTGTCCTGGTTATAACATCTCGGCACGGCAGCTCAGAGAGCGTCTCTTCCATTACTGCTCTTCTTTCGTTGCCGTGGAAACATGCTTCTTTGCGGAGCCGTTACTTACCAGTAGCTGCTGTATAATTGCTTGTTTCGTGGTCGTTGCCTAGCAACGGGTCTACATGCCACGATACGTTCCAATTCAACCCACATATTAACAGAACATTGTTGAGCGAAGAGCCTACGCTGAATTCTAACAGATAGAAGAAACACCAGAGTCATGTAGGCTGCACTGATACCTTTCACGAGTAATTAAATTGATTTGTTTACTCTTGAATGCCATTGTTAACCTTTCTCACTGCATTACACTGAACACAAAATACACACTGCGATGCCACACAGAATATCTTTTAGCTTAACATGAGTTGTATACGTTAATAAAATGCATGCCAATGCCAAGCCTTCGCATTCACTTTTATAGCAACGGGGAAGATGGTGAAATTAGAGACGAACTGCAAAACTCCGTTGTCTCTTTTGTTTTCTCGGATCCATTTCTTCTTCTTCTACCATTTACTTCAATGGTAAAACCCGCAGTATGGAAGATGTGCCATACCTCAACATCCATCCCGAACATAGAAAACGACAATGGATCCTGCATAACTCTAGCACAGCGTACACTGCAGTGTCGGTCGGCCAATTCTGCGTCGCAAATCCGCGGTGTCCGACAGTGAGGGCAAACGTCTTGGACAAGTATACAGGCTCTTACATTGCAATAACAACAACCCTGTGTCGGGCAGTCTCAGCACGTCCGTACACAGCAAGGAGAGGGAAGGGGGGTCCACTAATCAAGAGGTCTGCACATCCAAACAAGAGTGACATACCGCACGCGACACCACGGCGTCCCACCTCGCCGTAGTGACTTCTTTGCACAAACCTCGTGCATGGACTGATAAGCTGCCTAGTGCGATCTTCAGCTTGGCACACACGTATCTTCCACCCCTACATTAAACTGACTGAGAAGGCGACTTAAGATACAGTACACATTCAAAGGGTAAATGTGGAAATGCAAGATTGTACGCAGTTACAAATCTTCGAAGAATATACAACTTACACACGCTGGCCATTTTTTTTTCCATATAATATGGTGAAACAGCACAGAGATCGTGCGAAAGCCATATTCACATTTCCTGAGGAGTCTCTGTTGCTACGTATGTGATACATGACATGATGGTTGGTTATATGCCTAAGTCTGTACCTATCATATGAAACATTCGTTAAAATTACCACATGGTGACGGTACAAACTTCTGAGGTTATATCTAATAATTTTCAGGTAGCTATGAAAATATGTACCAGGGCAAGAAGACGAATCATGAAATTGTGTAATTATTAATTGAATAATTGGAGAGTCTCATGCTCTGCTCTCTTCGGCCTTGATGATGGAGGCAATTCATTCTTCCGAAACGCCTGTAAATTTCCACCAGATTATACGGCACAACATCCCAGGAAATATCAGGCATGAGCCTAAGCATGTCTATGCAATGTGAGAATCTCAAATCTCAAAGAGGTCTTCTTCCGCAGCGAATTACATATACTGATGTATACAACAGATAGTTATCTCCGAACAGATTTGACACGTTCCTGGATTTGAATTGTAGCTGCAAAATGCGTTGTTTCCATAGCAACCACACACGCACCCAAAGAAGCCTGTTTCCCAAATGCCGATATTAATTATTAAATCCGAAAGCTGGGAAAAGGGGATTACTAATAAACACCAATTACTTGTGATTTCACTAATGCACCAGTTAGGCCATTCAAATTAATTCTGTCAATGCTCGGGGGTGATAATTTACTGCTGCAATCTGAGTAACAGCGTCGGAGGACCGTGGAATGAATTCCTTGCGGCCGGCGACGGTGTCACAATGACGCAGGAAGCCGAATCTAATACTGGGAAATCATCTAGAGATTCTGACGAAAGATAATAGCTAATTATGAATCCAATAATTGTTCAGACGGATCTGAAGGCACAGTTACAGAACCAAGTCAAACTTGCGAATTTCAAAATGTTACATAGTCACCGGCCGGTCACGGTAGCCGAGCGGTACACTGTCTTCGCTCGCTCGGAAGCCGGGGTCGTGGGTTCCAATCCTACGTAGTGCATGTATGTTCAGTGTTTGTGTGCGACAAGCTGATCACCCGCCCAAGGAGTCCTACCGAATTTCTAAGATCTAGTAAACTTAAGTGAAACGGAGAGTTTCATAAAGGTACGCCAAGGCTCAAAAAATTAGGGCTGTAGCGCCAAAGGACACAGTCACAGACGTACCCTCCTCCCTCTTCACAGATTCGAGAAGTACGATAGATGGCCACTAAATTGGCGACATCTTCATCTTCAAACTTTTAGTAATAGCTGGATTAATAAGTCATTCACTGTCACAGATTCAATAGATCACATCAGATGTATAGCCTTATATTTGTCGACCCTTTTGGGCCTTCTCAGAGGTATGAAAATAAAAATTAAATTATCAAGAAGTGTAAAGCTAATTCTCTTTTATTGTTATGCCTTTGATTATGGCCACGAGAGACCGAAACATGTAATGCTACACATCTAGTTTGATGTAGATTCTAAAGGGTTCTGACGATGGCATATACCACTTAAGATAATGGAAAACACGACCTTCCAGAAGCAGATCCAGTTTCCGAAACGGCCTGTTTTCTATTTTCTAGAATACCGGACGACGGAAAAGTCCAAAAACCCAGTAATTCCGAATACTTTTATGTAGTCTACTAAATTTGTTACACTGGACGACTTATTATTCCAACTAGTAGCTACCCTCTTTACTACGCATGTCTCATTTTACATTCCCCACTACAGCAACAGGCATGTGCCGTATGACCATCATATTCTCAGGCGGTACCCTCTGTTCATTTATCTCCAGCAGCTGTCTGCAGTCTGTACCAGTGGGCTCTAGATATTAATATAGATTATAGCAGAATCTCACGAGACACGAACACTATACCAGCGAAAGACAGCGTCATACCGTGACCATTAATTAGAAGATTTACGTTTAATAAGTATATACTGCACTATCAAGACCTGCTATGACCCTCCTCGATGTGATATCTTCATTCGCCAAACGACTTCAATAAAAACAGACTAGTGTAATTCTGTGTAATATGAAGTTTTTTGAATGGGGGGGGGACTAAACCCAGTTACTCTAAATTATAAGCTCTTTATTCTCCGAACACCTTCCGTCCATGAAATGTAGAAACAGCTTCGCAATCATGAGCGCTGTGTCAAAAAAAGAATATGAGAATCATAACACACGTGAAACTAGCTGCTGTCTATTTTAAACCAAAATAGGTGGTGAAGAAAGTCGTCTTCTGGGTTTTGGCGCCGTGTATTCTTCGTTTTGGCTGACGTTTCGGAGGAACGTATCGCCTCCATCTTCAGAGCAGGTGAATGGCTTGTGAATGCAGAAAGCAGTAGCTGTAGCTACTGCATTCACAAGCCATTCACCTGCTCTGAAGATGGAGGCGATACGTTCCTCCGAAACGTCAGCCAAAACGAAGAATACACGGCGCCAAAACCCAGAAGACGACTTTCTTCATAGTCATCGCCGTGAAAACCTCAAAACTTTCAAACTAGGTGGTGTTTGTGATACAGGTTACAACAGTTTCATCTGAGGTATATGGTGAGCTGACTGACTACAGAAACTGGGGTAGTATATTCGAGGAAGCAGAACCCTTGTTCAAAAGCTAGTAACAGCCAAACTGGTCAAGAAATTCCTCGGATGTTATGGAACCCAAAAGTTCACTACAGCCTGCGATAATGAAACTATAGCAGTGTATTACATTTTTTTACAGTAAGGGGTTATTAGCCCCTCCCAACCAAGCTGGATGACAATCCCATCATAATATGAAGACAATAGTGTATACGGGCAATCTGCCTTAACACTATAATTCAAAAATTCTTTACATCATTCTCGCCAATTTCTTTTAAAATTCATCTTGCTTCTAGCATTGACCTGACGATGATTACGGTCTATTCAGATATGTGTTGCTTTTATTCGTAAAAGAAAATAAGTTCTGTTCTGACTTCATTGTACTAAAATGAAGCAAAAGAAGAAATAAGTTAAAAAGACATTTAGCAAGAACTCGCATTAAACACGGGTCGCTGACTACGACAGATTATGAAAGAGCCGCATTTCAGACTATTGCTACATTCTGTTTGGCACGGTTTGTCGAACTTCGCCATTCGCCTCCCAGGAGATAAAGATAATGAGCAGAGTCCAGCAGTAATAACAGAAGGCAAACAACATGCCTTACCATCACGATAGTTAAAACAGAGCGCTACGCGAATATAAACGAGCATCATCTTTATCAAAGTAAAACAACCAATAATAAACCAGCTACATCAATGAGGGAGCTGTGGTGCTCATTTATTTCTATTAAGAGAATTATAGGTCGAAATTAAATGCATTAACTTAGACAAATAAGACACATGTGCACACATTTCCGCGGACAGCGCCACTCCAACGATACTACAACCAACATAACCACGCTACACCATTTACACAACAGTTGAAATGAATTACCTTTAGGGTGCTAGTGTAAAGACATCCCGGTATCATTATTGGTACAACAAATGACACTTCGCAGAGACCAATCAGTTCTTGTTCAAGTTAACAGATGAGGCGACAATATTTTCCTCAATACCGGTAACACATTACAAAATTGGTTCGAGAAGTGGCGCATCAGAATAAATGAAAACAAGACTTGCTACATAACTTTCACCCTACGAAAAAAGCCGGCACCTGACATATATATCAACAATATCCAAATACAACGCAAAACAGAAATAAAATACCTAGGTATGACTATAGATAGCAAACTAACATGGAAGCAGCATATAGTCAAAAAACGAAAACAAGTAGACCTAACCATTAAACAGCTAAACTGGCTAACTGGCAGGAAATCAAAGCTATCAGTCGAAAATAAAATCCTGATCTACAAGACTATACTCATTCCTATTTGGACGTACGGCCTGGAGCTATGGGGCTGCGCCAGCAAATCCAACACAGCAATAATCCAAAGAAGCCAATCTAAGATCCTACGAATGATAGTCGACGCACCTTGGTATGTCTCCAACGCAACTCGCCACACCGATCTCGGTATATCTCCCGTACAAGACGTCATCCAACAAAAAAGCAACAGACATCACAACAAAATCATAACTCACAAAAATCCACTTCTAAAGACGCTATCGACAAGAGAAGACAACAGACGACTGAAACGAAACTGGCCAATTGACCTGATTTGAACTCCTGAGGATTCGCCGCTGGACGCCTCCTCATCATGTCATCTCAACATTCATAATATTAGCCTATAGAATGTAGATTCTGATTGCTGATTAAACTAGAAAAAATACCGGTAACGGAGCGCAACATTACTCGTATATCCATTAAGCCTAGCATGTGGTACCGGTTAGATTACACAGTTAAGTCACCTTTATAGCATAAGACTGCTACAACAAGTCTCCCATTAGACTTAATATGCATTCCTGTTCCTCAATATTTCCATCTACACAAGTCATCGCACTACAAAAAATGAATGCACAGGAAATAAGGAAATTATGTAGAGGAATATTCAAATGATATTGGTAGTCTAAATGCAAGATTAAAGTAACTGTGTGAACAGCACAGACCCCAGTCTATTAATAGAAGGCATTTACAAAGTCAACTTGAATATGGAACATGAAATTTAAAATTATAATCTGCTACATAGAACACGAATATTGCACTGAACTACTCAACGTGACGGGTTAGAAAAGTTCCTCCATAAAGATTTGGGTTCCCTCCTACTTACGGAAAGTAAAACACAACCAGAAATAACTTTAAGTGTGCTAACTTACGTCTGACGTAATACATCTTCAACCCAATCTGCAGACAAAACTTATCACAAGTTTCAAACAGCCATTCGCTATAGTCTTCGCTTCAAAGAGGAAATTTTGAGACATACACAGACAACAAAGTGGTTAAAGAGAATTACTACACACCGAGGATCGAAAATGAAAAGGAAACCCTTATTTACAACACATTTTAATTCAAATCTTCCTGCCTACACAATCCTGTAGTCACATAAGTGCCAGCTCGTGATTGCTGTTATATTCATAATGATTTTAAAAGCTCGTGCTGCTGTCTCTTAACTTGCCAATAAAATTGAGTACATAAACAGAAATTCTGGTTTTTCAAGAAAGGTTCAGCAAGTTAAATAAGAGACAACTGGCTTTAAAATGTGGTAACTTCAGAGAATATTAGCACAGAATATAAATTAAAAAAACAATTATACAAAATTCTACCTACAAGCTTAAGAACTGCAAAACATCTATTTTAACTGAAATATCTTAATTTTATCGATCGCGCATGAAGGCATGAAAGACTGTGTGCATAAAAATCCTTTCAGGTAGTCTGCCTCTAATAAAGAATAACGCAATTACATTATTTGTTCACGGCGACCAACCCTTCACACCTCTAATATACAAAAACTGTATTCGGACATGCAGAAATCTAGATTACTTAACGACCGTATATCAAACGATGAGTTCCGAAGTAAACTGCGCAGCAACATGCAAGGTCTTTAGTTGGCGGCATGGTGAGGTACAATTCTACTATTTACACAAGATCCAAACCCAAATATCCCTCAGATGTCGGTATTAAACGTAGGCTTATCTTGACTTCGTATCCAGACACAGACCAACCATCGCCCTTGAACACGATGGCACTGAGACCTACACAAGACAGGAACCCTATAACAAGCAACATTTACAACTATGGCACAAGGACTATTCAAATTGCATATACATCTACCCTTACACAAAACCAGTTCATTAATTTAAGTGCTGTTACAAGGCCGACGTCCCACGAACCGCGCCGCCCGTGTCGGATTCAACACAAAGTCCCGTCCTTTTGAATAACTAAAGACACGTTACGGCATATGCTGTTTTACTGTCCAGTCTTCACTGCATCTTGCTTCCACGCAACAACCCCAAGCTTCAGCGAAAGATAACTCCGTGGTTTTAGTCCGCAAGCGAACTATACCTACCGAGCGACTGCCGCTTGTCGGAGAAGTTAGTGCCAACTTTAGCGGATAGAGGGTGTCGCGTGGTCAGCGCAACGAATTCCCACGGCCGTTAATTTCGGTTTTCTAGACCGGAGCCGCTATTTCCTCGTAACAGCTCCTCAATTATCCTCACGAGGCTGAGTGGACCCCGTTCCAGACCCACTACTTCTCAGAAAAAACAACTGGTAGCGCCGGCAATCGAACCCGGACCTCTGGATCCGTAGCCAGGAATTCTGATCACTAGGCCACAGAGGCATTGTCGACTAATAACAAATCTCGTATCTGACGCAGTTCAGTACGTTTCAGACTCCGAGGGAAGCAATTCGTTTGCCTACATATAACAATTTCTCGATCTTGGCTTCTCACATGAATGTAATGCTATGTCGTACGGTGGAAGTCTACCTTCTACGAAGTACGAGCCCCTGTATTCGTCTGCGTAGTGTTCTACCGGACTGCATACAAGGCATCACATCCCGAAACACAAAGTATGCTGCCCAAAACAGTGACTTTCGTGGTGACAATGACGTAACCTTGAGTCAAGTCAAATATACCTAGCGCAGATATTTCACGCTCCTGCGTAGCAATCCTACAATGATGTAGTGCACGGGTTCGCATCAACTGTGATACAAAATATGTGGACTGAACTGTAACTATCTGATGTCACAACATAGTGCGCTGCATCATCCAGCCTTTTCAGAGTCTGTGGGAGCCCGTAACAATTGCTGCAAAACGAGGGAACACGAAACGCGGAGGAAATGAAAACATGTCAACCAATATAAGCATAATTATTGCATTTGCAAAACAAGTGCTAATTGTAAGATACGAGGTTTTCACATCGGTGACTATGAAAAATGCCATCATTTGGGATGTGGCGCCGTGAACCGACGTTACGGAATCAGTCTGCAGCAACCTGACCACGCTGGTTCCTCCATCTTCTACCCTGAAGATGGAGGCGATACGGTTATATGAAACGTCGGTTCACACAAGATCTACACGGTGCCACATCCCAGAAGACGACATTCAAGTGCTACTTATTTAGAATACAACAAATTTATCTCAGCAACTCTGAATCATTTATCTCTGCCTTCCTAATTGCCATCATTATGCCACGAAGTTGGCGCGACTAAAGAGGTCGTAGAAATATACATTCAGTTTGAAGGTCAACCTCTGATTCAGGAGGCAGATGATCATCGCTGCAGTCTAAGTATGGTCTCATCATTAACCTATAGGCCTGACACCTGATTGCTCTTCCGCATCAGAACACTGAGTCATTTGTACAGTTAAAACTTTTCTAATTAAAACTCTTGAAGGCGGCGCGAGGATGTAGGGAAAGTTCCGTGTTTCTCGTTACTTAACGTCAGGAGCTGCACTAAGAGAATGAAATTCCCGCCCTAGACACTCTGCAGATTATACGAGTGTATCGGTGGCGTCACTACCGCAAGAAACAAGCAGACGTAGCATGAAGCCAACCTGCGCTGCAAGCAACTGGATGGGAGATTAATTATCCTCAAAGGTCACACAGAAACAGAATTCTCTGCATGGACAATACCCTTAAATCAAGGTAATGGGCGCGCACACTTTCCAAACAAACGGTGGAAACCCAGGGCCTTTAGGGAAAATGTTTCCATGAGTAGACAAATCAAAGGGCCCAGAGAGTGGGTACTGGATGCTCTACTTAATTACACATGCACTGAAGGCTTTCACCCCTTGTATAGGAACACAGTAACTACGGAAGTAGAGGACAAGTGAGCGCGACGCGCTTCCCGCGCTGTAACACGGCAACAATACGATCCAAGACAGAGGCCAGAGCATTGCTTTCAGTAGCCGTAGTCAGTTAGCAGCGCTTTCTTCCTCTGTGACCTAGACTGCCAATCTGAGAGCCCCCAATATTTTCACTCCCAAATGGGAGGAAGAGGCACATACCAAACTAAACTGTCTAAACTCAAAATCTTGATACACCTCCATTAATCAGAAACCACTCAGAGGCAAATTTTGTTTCTACAGAAACACAAAGCAATATACAGCATAGTGAGCACGCAAGAAATCACAGATATCAAAGGCACCGATCCACCCTCGGCCTTCACAGAAAGTAATTAGAACTTAAACTGCTACCCTCTGGTCCAGTGGCCAGTCTCCTTATAGGATGCGAGAAAACCAATGAAGGAGAGCCCAAACCACAGCCAATAACCTGCGGCTGCACACTGGTACGCAGAAACAGCAGTTAAGTCGGTTGACGTAAACGTGAAATAAATTTCAACCGTGGTGTGTGGAAACAACGAACTTCAAGGCGTTCCTTCAAAATGAAACGCCCGAAGAGTCTACAGAGCGGTAGGCATGAAGGAGATGCATATTCAGAACGACGTATTTAAGAAATGTTTCTCATCCATACAAAACGCTGTACTTCCCATAATACTTAGTAGAGTACAACGTTAAATGACTTTGTTACGTGATGTCTCTGTTGCTATAGAGACAATGGGCTAAACAATGTGGAAAATGCCAGTTCAAAGTTGCAGAACGAGATGATCTTTCAAAAGGTTTCAGTTTCATGTCGGTTTCATTCGTCTGCTTCGTCGGCTTCTTGCCAAACATTATAATTACATTAATCACAGACCAAAAACATTAATCACGTCTCTTACGAATATAAACTCGATCTTAAAGACGCCAGTTTCTTATACACGAACTCCTCTGTAACGTTTCAACAGACCTCATGAACGCGGTTACGTTTATGTTAGTTACAAATATGGCTTGAGCAACAGCATCAAGGCTGAGCGACTATAAGCTTCTCAAGGACTTCGCTGGATGAAGTTAGTTATTTCAGTACCCAGATTTTTTCAGACAAATATCCACATACGTACGCCAGCACACCTAGCAGAAACAACACTCCATAGTGGGCGCAACAACGCTAAACCTTGGTTTCGATAACAGCAAGCTATTAGTTTTCTATCAGCCCCTAAGATTTAAGGTTTGTTTGTTCCGTACTTCTGATACGATTTTTGTTACGAGCGCCCCGTCCTTCAAAATAATCAACTTGGGTACAGTAGTGTGCATACACAGATTGATTCCAAATTACTGTCGCACTTTGTTTCGAAAAACCAAAGTACACATATTGCTCTCGCTTGAACAGTAGCCATTTTCAGGTATAGCGGCCAGTACAGCGTTGCCAAATGAAACTTTTTTTGAGTTACTCATATTTCGTAAGCAGTTTTGTTTTCTCCGGTTTGAAAATTACAGGCCAAGGAAACCCCGACAATAATTTAGAACCACACTGTATAACTATTCGATTCGCCATACCACACAATTTCCGGGAACACAAATGACACAAACGTATGTGAGAAACATACTTCATCTTCATAGGATATGAGAAAACCCCTGCGACAGAAGGTGCTCGCCATGAAAGTGGCGTACACGTACTTCCATCGGAGTATGGCAATGGTGATAATAATCCCACTCCAGAAAATGGAAAATGATGATGAAAAGCCTCACACGATCTCTATGGCTCACGGTTTATAACAAAGGTTCTCAAATTCTGCGATACGGCGACGCCATAAAACAGTATATAAATGTACGAGACCTCACATGATTAAAGATACTGATTCAAAAAAATGATAAAGAAATCCAGCACAATTATCTTCATTGGTGTCTGCTGGCAACAGCTACATTTTCCGGAAGCACCAATTTTCGATGTTGCAGGCTGTAAAAGTAAAAAAAAAAAAAAGTAAATGTTGAGATTTCTACATTTTCTAGACAATCGGCTCATAGATGGCGGCAAGGGTGACAGCCTTACTCGCCGGCCACCTTTTACCCACAAGAATAATCCTGGTACTCATTTCTGTTAGAGGCTGAGTCGACACCAGGGCCATAATGCGGCTGGAAGGATTAGATAAATTGAAAAATTCCAATGACCTCATCGGGACTTGAACCCGTGACCTTCTGGCTTGTGGCATATTGCCTCAACCAACTGCGCTACCGCGTGCCTCCCACTTGCCAAGACTGTACTTACTTACTTACTCATGGAGCTGAGCCCTTCAGGAAAAGCCGCCAATTCTGCAGCTACTCGAGAATTTCCCAGCAATATATCGAACCCGAAGGTTCATTACCGTGTTCACTGGTCCCTGTCCTGAGCCAGATCAATCCAATCCATACCATCCCATCCTATCTCTCTAAGATCCATTTTAATATTGTCCACCCACCTACGCCTTGGTCTTCCCTGTGGTCTCTTTCCTTCTGGCTTTCTCACCAATATCCTATACACATTCCTCGCCCCCCATTCGTGCTACATGCCCTGACCACCTCATCCTCCTTGACTTGATCATTCTAATTATACTTGGAGAAGAGTACAAGTTATGAAGCTCCTCATTATGCAGTTTTCTCCAACCTCCTGCCACTTCATCGCTTGCCAAGACTGTGCGTGTATAAAATTATAATTTAAATATATTCTTAAGAACTCGTCGACTCATATTAGAGTCGGTGTGAGAGATCATGTTTTTAACGGCTCTCTCTCAAGCCATGGCAGAACAATCTGCTAGTCCTTACACCACTTCCAAATTTCCAGTACAGACTCAAGCGAAGGATTATTACTAACGCTTATTCGACCTGCATGCACTGCGGATACGTACTTCAATAAGGGTCTTGTTTCAACGATGAACCCATCTTAATTGAAAACAGATGATATATGGATTAAATATTTATTCTTGCATTTAAAAAATAACATTTCACAAGTAAAATATGATTAAGCCTGGTGATACAGTATACTGTTGCATGACGCAATGGCCGGCCGTAACGTGCAATTAATGCAATGGAACCAATCAACATCCTATCACAGAGAAATGGCCAACTGTGAAACAAAACAGACGAAATTCGTGTTCAGATTTTTCAGACTTCCAACGGCATGCAACGTCGAGGAGTCCCAAAGTTTACACATGTAATCAGTTATGCGGTTCTGAAGTTCGAATATCCACAGCAAAGCTACACCCGACGATACATGCATGCGGTGATACACTGTCTGTGCAGGCTGCTAAAATTCTTCGCCCAAGGGTATCACCGTCATTCAAGACAAGTGAGCGAGGGTCACGGAATATTCCCTCCAACTGGTGCGGTCCTTATGAGGGATCTGTCGGGCCCATGAAAGTATAAGCATTTACACGGTTTGACTGTTGCAAATGTACGTAGGTAAGTCAATAAGTAAGTTACAACTGGATATACTCGTAGAACTTAAACAGTACTGATTTCAAAAATGCTTTTATTTCTCAACATAACCCCCCTGTACATTGAGGCACTTGCCTCATCGTTTCACAAGCCCCTGAAAACCAGCAGCATAAACTTCTTTGGGCTGCTGTCGGAACCAGGCAGTATTACCGTCCTTCACTTCGTTGTCGTTACCGCTCAGTGAGACTTCAAGCCTCTCGAGTTGGTCTGCACTTTCATCCGCCGCTTCCTTGTAGCTATCTGGTTCAGGGTAGGGTGCGGGATTGCTCTGAATTTGAATTTGTATGGGCGCCAGTGGACTTGGGTGAAATCCACGAGTTTTGGACGGTGAAAACAAAGGTGGGGATTTGGATAGGCGGACGTTTGGGATTCCGACTGCTCAGACGGTAGGACGAGATTCTGCCTCAGGGCGACTTCTGGGCCTTGCTCACACAGGGAGAGAGAGAACACTGAAAACACACACTTCACCAATAATGTTGCTTTTATTGTAGATGTTCACTACAATTACCCATTACCCGGCTGTAGCACTTTGAATTTGTACACCGGACTCGGGCCAACACCGATTTAACGTCCGGGAGGTTACTACTGACTCCGGTTATTCCCATTGTCTACTCACTCCTGTTACTCACTGTTGATGTCTCACCGCTCTTATTCCCTTGTAATGCCTTGTAATGACTGACTGCTCTGGAGAGGCAGAAGTCCCGACGGTTCCGGGAACGCCTGGATTCCTCTCCTCTGAAATTTTGCTGATTGGCTGAACCTAAAATTTGGGTGTTTCTCTCATTTGCATTCAGCCAATCCCTAACCAGATCCATGTTAATTCGGGCCTAAGTACAACACGGTCCTTCCAACAGCTCTCAAATAAATGGAGGTACGCTAACGATCGCTCGGTACGCCCCTTCGAAAATTATGGCGACTCGTATCTGTCAAGTCTCAAATTTTCAAAGACTCGCACCGTCGAAGTCAAGCATTGAAATCCCCAGAAAACACAGCGAGATACTTCCTGCTCCGCTCTGGGTCTTCAAGTGACCTGCAGCTGGCTTGTCCCTCAGAAAGACCAGATGCCAAGGACAACATCTTTAATTGTAATTAAAAATGTAAATCAACAACATTGCTGAGGTTCCTGCATGGTGCGGTTACAGCAGCGACTTCCCTTTCTACAGCTTCATCGTCGGGAAAATGTTCAGCCGAAAGATGATGTTTAAGAGGGCCGAACAAATGGAAGTCGCTTGGAGCAAGCCTCATCACCTGTGACAGTTCGGGCTAGCGTATCGTGTCCTTCATCGTGGTAGCGATTGAGATGCTGTAATGCCAGACCGATTCTTTGCATTTTGTGTTGTGGGGTCAGAATGCGCGGTACCCATCGTGCGCAGATTTTGTGAAAACCTAACCTGCCATGCATTATGATGTAGGCCATGCCGTGTGAACACGCCTGGTTCCGACAGCAGCCCAAAGAATTTTATGCTGCTGGTTTTCAGGGGCTTGTGAAACGACGGGACAAGTGCCTCAATGTACAGGGAGATTATGTTGAGAAATAAAAGCATTTTTCAAATCAGTACTCTTATTTGTTTAAGTTCAATATCCATTTGTAACTTACTTATTGACTTACCCTCGTATTTGCCGAACTAGCATTACATCGGTATACGGAAACGCCTTATAATTCTTCCCCAAATGCATTACAATTAACATGATTTCTAAAATTAATAAACATATTGGCACTGTAAATACAAAAATAAGAAACTTGGGGTATGTTCGTCTCTTTTAAAAAAGACATATCCATCCCTTTTCTAAGCTTACAAGAACATCTCCATTTTCATATAGAGGCCGCTCCGTCTAATTGCATTCGAGCAGTGTCACGTCTACTTCTACGTAACTTTCAAGACGGTTAATTGCGATATCAGGCACACAATGAAATTCAGGTTACATAACTCAAAGCCGACGAAACTTGCATACGGTATTCCATCAGCATGGATTTAGCGAAGCATATGGGGGGGGGGGGAGAGAGAGAGAGATCCATTCGTTCCCACAAGGTTTGGAGGAGAATAATGAAACAGTCTTAGCTCCTAACATTCTAACACTTGTTTCGTTGCCACCATTATAATCACCATGGTGAATTCATTCATTCGTAACGTCTACCCTTCCTCAATTATTTCTCAATATTCTACGTAACTAACAAACGTGCACATCAAAATATCTGCTTTGTTCACTCACTGCGCACAATAACGTACTCCTGTCGTAAATTCATCATGGAACTTTCCACAAAATGGAAAATAACAAAGGACAATTCCCTCAATAGCTTGTATCACAGAGTGTGCTCAGAAATACAACTCCATATCCAAGACAAAATCTACTGATAGACTTGAAAGGATTATGACGATGGTGTATACTGTACTTCTTTTGGCTTATTTTGGACTTCACCCATCGTCTGGTGTGTAAAAGACAAAACACCACGACGTTTCGGAGANTACTGCAACTGCGTCCACATTACACAGCAATTAGCAGATAATAGATAAACATGTCACAGAATCTCAACCATCTCATGCATCCACCGCGATATTGTTGCTAAGCAATAAAAGGTCATATAAGTGACAGCAGCAACGTCACTAGTTCGACAGAATACAGAATATAATTAATTATAATCGCTTTTGGAATCAATGATGAACTCACAGAAACACGATGGTGAAACAATTACAGAATAATCACAAGGTGAGCACCAAAACTATTGAACGTGGAGAAAAACGGATGATGGTAGTGCTAAATTTCTGGCATCCACAACGAATCATCATAACATTTAAATATCCAATACAAAACAGTTTATATTCATGACTAACACCTCAAAGCACCTCGCTAGCGTTACTACATCAAATCACTTCTATCCGTGAAGATTAAGTACGGCTTAATGGCGGGAAAACATGGGACAACTTTCTGCTGTTTGTAGGTTGCAGTACGATTCTAACTATTAGTGAGAAACAATTGCCAATCGTTGCATTCGATAGTCTGTATTGGGAGTTTTCTCTTATTACGTTGAGATGTAATGCTACCCACATGCACGCCCTTGTTAAAATGTTATATTTTAACGTATCATATAATGTTATTCAATATATATTCGAAGCAATACATCTCAACGTCAGGGCATGCGTTAGCGTAGTTCGTTGAGGCACTATGCTACAATCCGGAAGATCGCGGATTCGATTCCCGATGAGGTCATAGGATTTTCTTTTTCAATTGACCTAATCCTTCCAGCCGCACTATGGTCCTGGGGTCTACTAAGCATCTAACGGAAATTATTACCAGGAATCTTCCTGGGGGGTAAAGGGCGGCCGGCGCGTAAGTCTGACAAACTCACCGCCAAGCCGACTGTCTAGTAAATGTGCGAGCCTAGACATCTCACAGCTCTATGTGCCTCCACGGCCTGTTACAGGGATAGCTTTACCTTTTTATATCGCAACGTAATAGAAAAGAAACACAGTAAATAATATATCGAATATAAGCATTGGCCAATGTAGGGAAGGAGCAGTCAAGCTAACCGTGAATGCGCAATACCTGACGATGGCTGACAGGTTGAAACATGTAGCAAAATACCTTAACGTATAGTGCATCTATCGAGAAAGTTGTGCTGATGGAAATACAACTAAAAAGTGAACATGATGCTACAGTACAGACTTTATAATTGAGATTAATTCACGTCATTACATCACAAACGTCAACACTTTCAGCTACCAGAACTTAGTCCTGTATGATCAATTAAAATTACTTCAGACTAAAGAGAAACGTGTCATCTCCATCCATGGGCACGCCTTCAGTGCCAGCTACCGGACAACGAAACAACTCGTAACGTTTTAGCTAATTAATTGCAGTAAATTTAGATTCAACCCTGTTACATATTACAAAATGAAATGCCCGTCCACAAGCAAGTAAGACTGCAGACCAGCAATGTGACGTCACGTTCGCCCTAAACTCAATCAGCTCTGCAGCCCTTTTTTACATCTTGGCCGCTCTTTTAGTTTATTAACTCTATATACAGTCGGTAGGACTCCTTGCACGGGGGATCAGCCAGTCGCAAGGCGGCTATCTACACATCACAACACAAATACAGAATAAACGCACACAGACATCCACGCCTTAGACCGCGCGGCCACTCTGATCGGCTCGCCATAAAATCACAACACAGAATTATGTCCACGTCCGGCAGATTTCTGTTGAGCCACTGCACAATAAAAAATTAATATGAAAGTAAAGGGAATTTGAAAGACAGGTAGTGTGATGTCAAAGTCAGAAAACTTTTAGGCCACTTATGCTGTCAGACAGATCCTGTGTTGTAACAATAACAATGTCCTGATCGGATATGCTCCGCGCTTCAGCTCCGTTCCCTACAAGGGTGGGATGCTGGGACAGAAACATTACAGGATGTGACGTCACAGGCGGATGACGCTTATTGAGCCTAACACAGAGAGGGAGCGAGGAACATTACGGTAGAAATGATGGGAAAAGAAGCTTCACCGCAGTTACGATATAACCGACGCAACCATCCGCCGGGAACCACACAAACCACCGCTCAGAACCCCCGAGAGATCCGGCAAGTATCTGTTCTGAAAGGATCAGCGTATACATAACATAAGAGAATAAAGTGAAACGCAGAAACGACCTTCAAGCAGAGCCCATTGTGAAGGGCACCACAACATAGTTCACGGAGGCCTATGCATTAAATTGAAGTACTATAATGAAAACGGTCTCCAGCGCTACGAGAAGGGCGCCGGCTGTAAATTGAACTTCCGACTCACACTCTTGCCAGCTTTACCCCGGCTGTAATCGCCCTCTACCTACAATATCCAACGGACGTGGTTCAGTAACACAAACACTTGACGCAACAATGAAAATTTTACCGCCTTGATATGAACCCAAACCCGGCCTCCCAGATCGCAGCCCGCCACCGTAGTTTGGGCCCCTGGAGTTGTGTTCAGTATCAGTTTCCAGTGAGAGAGACGCGTCTCAGCAAAGTACTCTGCGTATTCTGACCTAATAGGTTATACCGACTCTTGTCAATGACTGTACCTTTATAAGCTAATTCAATTTATATTAAAACTACGAGCACCGCGTATTCACAATTCAACCAAAATATTCACAATGGGAAAAAATATACAAAATACAGGTTTCAAGAAATTCATCTAAATGAGCATTTCTCGGAAGTACGACCGTCTTGTATACGGAGAAAACGTATTTAAGCGATACTATCTTCTGCTGGATTGAGGTCCTGATTATCTTCCCTTCCAACTGGTATCGTCATACCATCTCGTTCCTGGACGCAGTTTGTTTCTCCTAATTCCAGGTATCCATTTCACTAATCTAATATTCAATTTCTTGCGCATGTCCAAAACACTTCTTTTAACATTAAACTAAGAAATGATGCTTGCTGCTCTATTTATCTATGAGGTTAAAGTACTTCCTTATAAATTAGTAACAACTCAGAAATTCAGTGCAGCTGACATATGAATTTGTGTTTTTGTCAATGTTTAGGAGTAACACAAGAATAGCAAGCGTGTTTGTGTCTTCTTAGTTACATTTTTGCTTATTTTATTTTTCCTACTGCGTACAGATGTGTAATTTTGCATTCATATAGAAATTTGTACTTACTTTTTCGCTCTGCGATCCTCTAAGAACCTTGGCCTCATTTATGACAGATACAGGTGAGTCAAGCCAGAGAGCGTTCAATTTACTTCTTTCATTTTACATTACTTTCTTCGGTTTTACTTATTTGCATTTAGATACAGGTACTCCATTCAAGCGAAATTAATGAACAGGAAGATGGGAGAACCCCAAGGATAAGTGCCTAGTGAACCGTCAAGTGATGGAAGGCGGTACAGACCTGCACCGCACAAATCAGTATAACATTTCGACCAGAAATGAAAGTGGTTGCCTTAAATTAAAACTACTGCTGGAAACATGAGGTAAGAAATACAACCAAGGCACATCTTCAAGCAATCTGAGAAATTTGTACCAATTCCTACTTATGAATGGAACCACCGCGTACAGTCAGTACCAGAAAACTTATTTTAAACTCGCAGTTAACCTTATTCCCCCAGCTGCCTCCGTAGTCTAGGGGTAACGTTCCCACCTCATGACTCAAGGTACGCGGGTTCAAACCCGGCGGAGGTCGTGGAGGGCGGAAAAATTCAGGGAACAAGTCCTCCGGGAGGGCTCGTGTCGTAGATTTACGGCACGTAAAAGATCCTCATGTCTCTAGGAGACCTCTGAGCAAAAGTAGTTTCCAATGACTCCGGTAGATGGGGAAAGTATCAGGTACCGCTGCCAGAAGAGGGCCGACCTCGCTGGCGGAATGGGACTAATTATCAGATACCACTGCCTGAAGAGGGCCGAAACCTCGCTGGTAGAATGGGGCTGATAGCGAGCCCCAGTACCGGTACGGTATGGCGACAGTAGAAATTAAAAGGGGGACGCACAATAGACCAACTATTGGTGGCGGTGCATGGGGAAAGCCACCGCCCTCTAAGAATGAATGAATGAATGAATGAATGAATGAACCTTATTCCCTACGTCATGAAGTTAACTTCTACTACAGGGTCCGGCAGGAAAATCTAATGGATTCTAAATTAGTACAGTAGAGCCAATTTTTATTTCTTTTACTTATTTTACATGTCATAACACTTAACAATGTATGCCATTTTGTATAACTGCCAGATCATGCTATCCAGATGCTTGCCTTCTCTCCGTACGCATTCTTGCAGCCTCGTCTTGAAGTTGGTCATTGAGCGTCTCACCTTGTAGAGGGGTATGGCCGCAATTTCATGTTCAGTCGAAACTTTCAGTTCATGAACTGTACGTGGTCTCCTGATGAATATCTTCGCTTTGAGGCAACCCCAAAGGAAGTAATCGCATACACTCAAGTCAGGCGACCGAGCAGGCCACTGAAGATCACTGCGCCACGTCATCTGCCACAATTTAAAGCATATTTTGGCAAAAGCAACGCGGTTCGCCCAATCACGTTGATGCAACTCTTGCACAACCACCATCTTGTATGGATGAAAATGCAAATCGAGGTGCTATATTCGTCTCACACTCCGATCTGAAATGCCTAATTCAAAGGCATGCTTCATTGCAGAATGACGGGGGCTAGTCACTACTGCCTGCCTAAAATTCTCCTTTCTCAGGGATTCGGACAGTTCGTGCAACTACAGACGGTTTCTTCTTTAGTGCTGAGCCAGTTGATCTACAATCCACAACAAAATCGTGTTCCTACTAGGAACTTTACCGTGACAACACACATTAAAATGCACACGGAACGTCACTGAGTCAGGGTAACAGAGTCAAAAGTAAGTAAGGGTATCCCTGTAACAGGCCGTGGAGGCCCATAGGGTTGTGAGATGTTGAGGTTCCCACATTTTCTAGACAATCGGCTCATATATGGCGGTAAAGTTGTCAACCTTACGCGCCGGTAGCCCTTTACCCCGAAGAATATTCCTGGTACTCATTTCTGTCAGAGGTTGAGTCGACCCCAGGGCCATAGTGCGGCTGGAAGGATTAGGTATATTGAAAAAAATCCAATGACCCCAACGGCAGTCGATCCCGCGACCTTCCGGCTTGTAGCATACTGCAACCAACTATGCTAGTCATCAGTTTTAAAAAACATCTTAAAGACGAAAGCACGATGTTCCACGGTCCTTTGTTCCATGTCTACTGAAACGGCATACTTTGAGCTTTAATTGTTTCTTGCATCCTGTTGTGTATTTAATCAATATTAGAGTTAATTTTACCGTATACACAACACGTTTTTATTATTATTATCACACTACATGCTTCGACCTCAAGAGATCATCCTCAGGTGTACGAACACAGTTGTATAATCACACGCAATCACATTCGCTTTTTCCCCTCATTCGACGCTGTATCCTATCCAGGTCCACGCTCTATAATATATTAGGTTCCTCCTACAAGAATACAAGTTAAAATAACATTACAAATGTTAAGATTTAAAATCTAAAATTTCGTGAATTGAAGTTTCATTCAGGTCATTGGTATACTTTCACTTTCACTCGCTTTTCAGTCTCTTCCTACTTACGCTCATCACTGCGTACAGTTCACTTTAACTAGTTTTATTATTATCATTGGTTAAAAGTTCATGCATTTAAGTTCAACTTTATTATATTGGTGCACTTTCACCTTTTGGAGGTCTCGCTGTTCTTCTGTGTCCTCTGATGCTGCTGGATCTGTTTACGATCCTTGTCGTTATCGGTCGTGATGGCTACTGATCACTTTTAACCAATGAAAATAGTAAAACTAGTTAAAGTGAACTGTACGCAGTGATGAGCGTAAGTAGGAAGAGACTGAAAACCGAGTGAAAGTGAAAGTATACCAATGACCTGAATGAAACTTCAATTCACGAAATTTTAAATCTTAACATTTGTAATGGTATTTTAACTTGTATTTTTCTACGAGGAACCTAATATATTATAGAGCGTGGACCTGGATAGGATACAGAGTCGAATGAGTGGAAAAAACGAATGTGATTGCGTGTGATTATACAACAGTATTCGTACACCTGAGGATGGCCTCTTGAGGTTGTGTAGACGGTAAAATTAACTCTAATATTGATACTTTGAGCTATTGGTAACATGACGCCCGAGAGCCAAAATCGTGAAGTCAACAAATGTTCACTGCTAGGCAACGACTCAGTAAACATACTTCCGCGGCAACGGATAAGTAAACAATAATCGAGTAAGTTCCGTAGCTGCAAACACGCCTTCCCAATAGAGCTGCTTTCTGCGTGGTCCATGCAAAGAGGTTATAAAGAAGAGTTCAGCTGAGAAGAGTTCGTGGAGTTTCGATAGGCCAGCCTGCCAGGACATGAGCTGGGGAGCTGAGGAACTGAACTGGCAGTTGCAGAATAATGGCAAGAAAGGAATTAGGCTATGCAAAGAAGATTTCATGCGTGATTTGAACTGACAGTGAGACTGTTATGGATCAAGTAAAGACTAAAAACCATACAGTGTGTGTGCAACGGTGAACTATAACGTGTCTGGATCAGCGATACCGCTGTAATCGCCTGTAGTCCCGAGTTGTATGTATAAATGTAGGGCCGCGCCATAGCTCAAGCCGTTAGTCGCTGGCTTCCCACCGTGGCGGCCCGGGTTCGATCCCGGGGTTTGGTCAAGTGGGATTTGTGGTGGACAAAGTGGCGCTGGGGCATGTTTTCTCCGAGTACT
>NW_019725845.1:406182-417850 GCF_002891405.2 Cryptotermes secundus
TCTCTTCCTACTTACGCTCATCACTGCGTACAGTTCACTTTAACTAGTTTTATTATTATCATTGGTTAAAAGTTCATGCATTAAAGTTCAACTTTATTATATTGGTGCACTTTCACCTTTTGGAGGTCTCGCTGTTCTTCTGTGTCCTCTGATGCTGCTGGATCTGTTTACGATCCTTGTCGTTATCGGTCGTGATGGCTACTGATCACTTTTAACCAATGAAAATAGTAAAACTAGTTAAAGTGAACTGTACGCAGTGATGAGCGTAAGTAGGAAGAGACTGAAAACCGAGTGAAAGTGAAAGTATACCAATGACCTGAATGAAACTTCAATTCACGAAATTTTAAATCTTAACATTTGTAATGGTATTTTAACTTGTATTTTTCTACGAGGAACCTAATATATTATAGAGCGTGGACCTGGATAGGATACAGAGTCGAATGAGTGGAAAAAACGAATGTGATTGCGTGTGATTATACAACAGTATTCGTACACCTGAGGATGGCCTCTTGAGGTTGTGTAGACGGTAAAATTAACTCTAATATTGATACTTTGAGCTATTGGTAACATGACGCCCGAGAGCCAAAATCGTGAAGTCAACAAATGTTCACTGCTAGGCAACGACTCAGTAAACATACTTCCGCGGCAACGGATAAGTAAACAATAATCGAGTAAGTTCCGTAGCTGCAAACACGCCTTCCCAATAGAGCTGCTTTCTGCGTGGTCCATGCAAAGAGGTTATAAAGAAGAGTTCAGCTGAGAAGAGTTCGTGGAGTTTCGATAGGCCAGCCTGCCAGGACATGAGCTGGGGAGCTGAGGAACTGAACTGGCAGTTGCAGAATAATGGCAAGAAAGGAATTAGGCTATGCNTCCCACCCCACTAGCAATAAAAAATGTATAAAATATCAATAAATCCGATCATACAATCCAGAACCCCTCTATAAGTCATGAATACCCCTCCTTAAATCGTCAATCGTCACAAGATGTTAACGCGTTCCTCCTCCTTAAACAAAGGAAGTGAATCACGCCGACAGGAATTTATTAAAGTGCATATTAAATGCAATGCGTAATCCTCCCATCGATTTCACATGACGCGCAATAAACAGGTTAGAGAACTATGAAATCAGTTTGGCCCCGTAATAATACTGTTGCAAGCCAACCACTTTTAGCGTCAAGCTGGCAAAACTTAATTTAAACAAATGTTTGTAAACTTTAAGGTCCCAATTATTAATCGCGTTCGTAGGTATGAACTTTGCAGAGCAAACATCTGCATCAGTAAAACGAAAAAAAAAAAAAAAAAAAGCGTTTCTATAATTCGGCTCGCGAGCAAGTACCCGAGGTACAATGCAGCCCTTCAGCGGTCTGAAGTAGGGCAGCCCCGATACAGAGAGCAGTGAACGCTCGTAATCGACCCCAAAAATCAATAAAACCGCAAGACAGTTTGAATGTATACACTTAATATTTCTTCAGCAGCAATCGTGTAGTTTATCCTGGAGCACAGACAGTGACGTGCATGGTCATGACTCCAGCCAACAGAAGTGAAACCATGACCTCCGACATTTACGCCCAAGTACCTGACTTCATTATACCTGTGACACAACTGTATTCGTTGTTAGCTCCCATCAACTACGGCATTAATTAAAATGCGGTAACCCGCAGGATAGGGCAGCCATTACAATCTTAATGTCATAATCATAGCTAAGGAAACTTTCAATAAATCTATGTCACTCATATAGTGTTCAGCGAGAAAGGTTTTCAATCTATGACAGTTCATGTGTTATCTGCTGGAACAAGCAGCCCGTATTCACTACTCAGATCCCACCCTTACCTGACGAAAAAGAAGCGAGTGGGCATATTAGCATAAGCTTCATTTCTCGAACACATGATATGTGACTTTTGTTTCTAAAAATATATCGCTGATCCCGTATCCTTGTTCCTTTATCCTTAGCAATAAAAGGTAAAGCTATTTCTATAACAGGCCGTGGAGGCCCACGGGGTTGTGACGTGGAGGCTACCACATTTCCTAGACAATCGGCTCACAGATGGCTGTGAGGTTGTCAGCCTTACGCGCCGGCCGCCCCAGGAAGATTCCTGCTACTCATTTCCGTTAGAGGCTGAGTCGATCCGAGGGTCATAAATCCAATGACATCGGGATGTGAACCCATAACCTCCCGGCTTGTAGGATAATGCCTCAACCTTAGCTATTTGTGGCCTATTTTTTTAATTACTGGGGGGTTCCAAGAAATGTCTCGAGTGCGAAAGGGTTCCGCGGCGGAATTGAGAAACACAGCTCTACCGTGTTAATGCATATACCTACACACGGCCGCTGGTGAAAAGCTGCTGTCATTAGGTGGCATTACCGTTCAACGTATATTACCACTCCCAAAGTCTACACGATTAAAATGCTAATATCCATTTATATTTCATTTCGAGTGTCACAGTGCCATATTCTGTCGGTTGAAACTCCGTTATCAAGTGGTCACTAAGGCCAGAAATTTACAGCTCCATGCGACCTCAGTCAAAGCATGCGCTCAATGCGCTGCAACTCTCTTGCGAATTTAAGGAGACTTCTGCGATGATCTGAGAATGATGGATGAAGATCAGAGGCCCTGATCCGCAAACTGGCTCCATACAACACCTTCCCCAACAAACGGTTCTGCTTAATCCAGACAGGGATGACACCCGGAAACACAGACTATGGCTGAAAGAAGGGTGCCAGTATCTAGCAGTGACAAGCCAAAATAATCTTCTGTGACTAAGCACACTACCTGATCTTCCTTCGCCCAACAAGAACAGCTGTCTATGAGAAGCCACAATTTTGCACTCAAATCTAGCTGGGAAGAGTACGGGCTCTAACCGACGGATAGGTCTTTAAATCCGTAAAGTTTGAAGTTTAAAAGGCAAAGCAATTTCCTTCTAAAACGTTGGACTCCAGGTTCTCACAGGAAGCTATGACGAGTTATATATTCCTGGATATAATGTTGTGTAGTCTGGGGAACACTAACCGATGTTTCGGAGGAAAATACCGGCCCCATATTCAAAGTCGAGTAAGATATGCAAGATCCAACATAACGGAGTTAGTAATCACAGCCCTACTTACTCTTTCAAATATGAAGATGGAGGCGGTGTTCCTCCGAAACGTCAGCTGACTTTCACCGACTACATGTCTTTACATCTCAAAACTAAAGTTCATTCTGAAAGCTTCTGGAAACCACAAAATGTGTGACTTCAGATTATGCTGGTTCTGCTGGCACAACTGAATCTCTTAAGAAAGTATGCAGAATGCAAGTTATATGCAGAAGAGACGCTGTAAAAGAAATACAGTGACATAAAAAGGATACTGTGACATGACGCCCGAAAGCCAGGATCGTGAAGTCAGAACAGACGTTCATCGCTAAGCAACGACTCTGTAAACACATTCACGCGGCAACGAATACGCAAGCAACAATCGAGTAACTTCCGTTGCTATACAACGGTGCTGTAAACACGCCTTCTCAAGAATAGAGGCTGTGTTCTGCGTGGTCCGTGCTAAGTGTTCATAAGGAAGAGTTCAGCTGAGAAGAGTAAGTGGAGTTTCGAAAGGCCAGCCTACCGGGATATAAGCTCGGGAGTTGAGGACCTGAATTGGTAGTTCCAGATTAATGGCAAGAAACGATTTAGACTGTGAAAGGAAGACTTCACTTGTGATTTGAAGTTACAGTGAGACTGACATAAATACGTTGCCAGGATACGACTAGTGAAGACTGAAACCCTAGTGAGTGTGTAACGGTGAACTGTGAAGTATTTATATAAGCAGGAGCGTCCCATCTGTGTGTATAATGTGTCAATAAATCCCATCTTCCAATGAAAAACCCGTCTAGAGGTCACGAACAACCCCTTACGCGTGACAATATTAAAAAAATTATGATGCATAAATGATATCAGATTTTTTCCTCTCGTTCATTAAAATATTAAATTATTACACTAAACTAAACTAAAACACCCTGTACACCATACACACACTACCTGTGTAACATTATAGAAATGAAGGCTAAGACAAAAGATAATGGGTTCATATTTAAACTGAATATATCCCATTTATAAACTGATCCTACTGAACCCCAAATGTCTTCAGCACTTCAATATGAAGCGCTGCAGTTACCATTAGCTCTATTAAATCATTCAACTTAAAAACAGAAGTATGCGAACAAACGAAATTACAGTGCTACGTACATAACGCGTATTTACTTCTAATTAACAGCATTTGACTTCCGACGCATGAACCATAAAACTGAATGCTTAATCTAATAAAGCCATGTGGGAATTTTTGGCTGCGGAAGCTTTCTGCTAAACCGCAAGTTAACGTTTACATCTATAACACTCACCTGTGGTCAATATTGGGGCGTAATATAACATCAAAAAACCCCGAGAATCCGATATACAAATTCTACCGCCATGAGTTAAAACAGCTCCCAATGCAGACATTTAAGTATCTCTTGAAAGTTACCTCGGTGTGAACCGATCCTAATACAAAGGCAACAGTGCTCCTAATCCGAGGATTTCGCTCGAACACTTGTAACCGTTCTGTAAGGTCTCTCTGTCTCTGAAGTTGCTTCCATGACTAAATTTCCGTGTCCAACAACAAAAACATCACAAAAAAATTAATTTTTGGAACGAAGAACTGTTATCAAAACCAGAATACTCATTCTTTCACAAGGACTTTCTCCTAGGCAAGGAAATTATTTCCTACTTTCACAATGCAGCCAAATTATCCTTCATGGTCTGTCTCTATCTGCCATCACTTTTATTTTAAGTAAATAAGTAAAAACAGTAAAGCTATCCCTGTAACAGGCCGTGGAGGCCCATAGGGTTGTGAGACGTTGAGGCTCCCACATTTTCTAGACAGTTGGTTCATAGTGGCGGCAAGATTGTCAGCCTTTCGCGCCGGCCGCCCTTTACCCTCAAGAATATTCCTTGTACTCATTTCTGTTAGAGGCTGAGTAAACCCCAGGGCTGTAGTGCGGCTCCAAGGATTAGGTAAATTGAAAAAATCCTCCTCATCGGGATTCCATCCCGCGACCTTCCGGCTTGTAGCATAGTGCCTCATCCAACTACGCTACTGCGTGCCCCCCACTTTTGTTTGAAGAACGCAATTAATTATTAAACCTAATTCCCCCCCCCGAGAAAGCGCTTATTTCCAAATCTATGCCCTTACGGATATTTTAGATTAAATGAAAGGTATGGAACCCTAAACACTACACAAGCGACTGCAACGAGCTTGTGTTCGTGGACCCCATTCAGGTTATACGGTACATACCGTACTATTGAAATTATCAAGCTATTCCGCCTCTCTGTATGCTGTTTTCATTACACAGAGAAATACTCTCCCTTGCCACGGAAGTGTAAATTATTTAGGTCTCTTTCATGCACATATAAACGTGAATTTTCACGCCAAGCTCTGCTCTCCACTATTTAACGTTATCTCCCGCGCGCTGCGGTCGTTCAGTGCACACAGGCCTGCTGTATTTGCGCACACTAAATGACAAACCATGGAAGTCGTACCTGACAAGAAAGCACCAAATATAAGAGGAGCCAACTTCTACAATGTTTACAATAAAGGTAAAAGGGTAACGATATCCCTGTAACAGGCCGTCGAGGTCTATAAGGTTGTGAGACGTCGAGGCTTTCGCATTTTTTTTAGACAATCGACTAACAGATGGCGGTGTGGCTGACGGCCATACGAGCCGCCCGCCGTTTACACCCACGATGATTCTTAGTACTCATTTCTTTTGCAGGCTACGTCGACCCCAGGACCACAGTGCGGCCGGAAGGACTTGGTCCATTGAAAAATCCAATGACCTCAACGGGAAATTAACCTGGGACCTGCCAGCTTGTAACATAGAGCCCCAACTAACTATGCTACCTCAAGACCGCAAATGTTTTACTGTATGACCAATTAACATCCGTCAAGAGTCCATGGATGGAATGTGGATTCTTGTTTAAGCGGAAAGATAAAAATCCTTAATAAATCCAAGTTTCGTTCCTTTATACAGATTCTCACTAGAACATGGGACGCTTTGTTCCACTACTGAGCAGTTTAATTGTGGATACGGTGGCTACATTCAGATTCATTCAATAGTGAGAATGAATGCCGTTAACTACCAAGATTTTGGCTAGCAACACAAAAACCATGAATCGAATGCATATTTTTTTCTGAATACAAAGCAATTCATACCTCAAATACTGAGAAATACGTGATTAAAATTAACACAAAATAAAAATTCGCTGTAAGGTCATCAGTTTATTATTTATAAAAATAAAACGTATTTTACATTAGAATGATTCAACCTACCGACGTTATAGTATACATCTAAAGAGTAGCATACAGTTACACTAATGCACCTTAATCCTACACGATGACATTTACATTCATTTGAATTAGCATAAGCTACTAAAAATGAAGACAATGGGCTTACTCACGTTCCAGTTCAAATTCTGCCTGGTGGTATTTAACATTCGCGGAAAGGAAAAACAAAGATAAAACATAAAGCAAATTTGATTCAAGGCTGTGTAACGTTATTTCTCACTAACATTCTCTACTGATCACACCGCCGTCTAAGACACAGACGCTTCAAACAGACCAACAAAAACAAACTCCATGACTCGTAGTTCGCAAGCGAACTATACCGACCGAGCGACCGCCGCTTGTCGGCGAAGTAAGTGCCAACTTTTGTGGATAGAGAGTGTCACGTGGTCAGCGCAACGGATCCCCACGGCCGTTAATCTCGGTTTTCTAAACCGGTAACAGACCAACACTAAACGAAAATCTCGTACAGAAAGATATTCTGGTTGTGGAATTTCGAATAAATTTACAAAGAAAGAAAAAACAGGCCTTTACAAAATATCTGCTCGCCTTACAGAGATCATGAGGTGGAATTGTGAACATATATAATTTTTATCGTCAATGCAACAATACTTTATCTTATTATATATACACACCTGATGATGGTCATTTAGGGCCGAAACATGTAGTGTAGAGGAAAGGAAGAAGAAAGAACTACAATCAAATTGTTGCACTTAAGACGGAATTTGTCTCACATACAATACTTTATCTATTTATTTATATAGCATGCGCCACGCTGCAAGTTTCCCACACACCATTACCACCACCATACCTGGAATTGTATCAGGTGTGACATAATGCAAGACTGATGTGTACCATACGCATGGCATATTTATAACGTATACTTATCTAACGTCTATGGCGTCAGTTCCTCCTGCTTGCAGTTGCAGCTACGAACATATTAATTTCTAATCACCATTAACTATGCTGGGTGAAAATTTAACTGCTTGTTCCTAAACCCTTTATCTGTAGCTCATCTCACCAAAATTATAATTACGAAGCAATTTAAGGGCGCGTTAGCAACTCTGTCAAACAAAAACGCGTCTGTCCTGATTATAAGCGCGTGCTAAATTAAAGACGCAGAATCGACACAAGATGCCAAAAGATGTCAATATCGTTGTAAATTATATGTACAGGTATTTTCCAGCGAATATATTTATTTATAGAAGAGCCGGGACAGCGCAGTCGATATAGCGACTGGCTACGGGCTAGACGACCGAGTCCAGATAGGGTCAAGAATTCTCTTTTCCACGTTGTCCAGAACGGCTGCGGGGCCCTCACAGCCTCCTATCCAATGGGTACCGGGGGTTAAGCGGCCGGGGAGTGAAGTTGACCATCGACCTCCAACTAGTGCTGAGGTCAAGAAAATGTAGCTCTATATATCCACTCCCCCATACGCCTTCATGGCATAGTGCTTAATTAGTTACGCACAGGGACAACTTTACCTTATATGCTACATCTCAAGCAAGAGATACCGTATTTACGCATGTATAGGCCGCACATTTTTTGCAAAAATTCAAGAGGAAAACTGGGGTGCGGCTTATATTCGAAATCACACTTCATTTAAAAAAAATTATATTCATAATTAGTAATACAGGGTGTAATACTCCTGAAATAATATTCCAAGAAAATTATTTTTTCTATAATTTCTGTCTGAAAATTGTGCTGCGGCCTATACATGCGTAAATACGGTATTTAATTAAAAGTAGCAAAAGTCTCTTAATGGGTGAAAACATTCTGCCATTACTAGGAAGGAAATACATTTCATCACTGGTAGGAGGGACTGGTGAAATATGATCGGGTCCTGACTAGGATACGAGTGGTCACCGTTAACCTGATATTTAGAGTGAAAATCTAAATTTATGATCTATAGTACTTTTCCTTATAATCTATGCACTAGATATTCTCTAGGCAAATCGTCGAACGTGCTAACAAGGATACCAACACGGAATCCGACATATACATTAAGTTACTCTCTCAAGACGCGAAATATCACAAGGACAAGTGATGACATTTACACACAAAAGCAATATACAACAATCAAATTCCGAAGTCATTTCCAAGGTCAATGATCCTCCATTCATATAGGGAATGTCAATCAAATGCTTGCGTGTTAAGACATTCTGAACTTTTCCAGGCCCGCAATGAAATGAAAAAGACGGCCAAATACATTCTCGTCTATACGTGTAAGGCTGCAGATATGCACTGCATTCTCTGAAGGGCTGAACCGAGCGGGTAGGTATAGCTGTAACATTCTAGATGTGCATTCGGCAGCGCTCACTTCGAATCTCGGCTGGTACACGACTATCACAACAGTTTTTTCATGGTTTACCTCGATTCTTGTGGGCAAAATTCCGCGATAGTACCTCTACCAGGCCATGGGAACACCTCCTTCCAAATCCATCCCAATTCATCAATCATCCTACCATTCATTCGATGCCATACAGTCTGAATACTAACGTCGTTGGCCGTGCCGTACCTCAGGCGGTTAGTCGCCGACTTCCCACCGCGGCGGCCCGGGTTCGAGTGCAGGTTAGGTCTCGTGGGATTTGTGGTGGACAAAGTAACTCTGGGGCAGGTTTTCTCCGAGTACGTCGGTTTCCCTTGCCAATTCTCATTTCACCGACTGCTCCACACTCATCATCTACCGTTCGGAGCTGCCACAACATGCCAGTTAGTGGGCAACGTACCAAGTACATTCAGTCCCACTCCACCCCAAGAAACTACAAAAAAAAAACTAAATTAACGTCGTAAATTAAGCCAAAACAATGAAGGGTCGAAGACAAGACATGGGAGGGGAGTAACCACTGGACCAGGGGGACGAGAGAGCTCATGTAGTATGCAGCATGGCTCGGGGCCGGTGGGGAGCTCTGCAGTTTCCTAATCCGCGATCCGGAGTTTCAAGTGTGGGTGGGTGACGATCTATTACTCCTTCAAACTACGATAATGGGCATTTTGGCATTCGACGAGAAAGAAGTCCTTTAGCTGAAACTGAAAGCAGAACTAAGTCACTTATACAGGTATGCCTGGTGTACACTCAAACGAGAATTTTGCGTAGAAATTAATCCATTCAGCATCGCAAAAATCATTAAATTTCATAACTTGTAAACGAGAAATTTTAATCAAGCAGCCAATCAAGGCAACGGATGCCGAGTGACACTCGGAATGCCGGGAGTGGGGGGGGGGATAAAAACCCCCACCCGTCCTTCTGCGATATCACCAACCTAAAGAAATTAAATTTACATATAGTAGGCCTGGACGATCTGAGGTCCAGACATTGGTGGTTATAAACTGTTGGGAGAGAACTGCGCGAGACGAGGAATGCATATAGGATATTGGTGGGAAAGCCAGAAGGTAACAGACCACTGGGTAGACTAAGGCGTAGGTGGATGGACAATATTAAAATGGATCTTAGAGAGACAGGGTGGGATGGTATGGATTGGATTGTTCTGGCTCGGGATAGGGACGAATGGAGGGCTCTTGTGAACACAGTAATGAACTTTCGGGTTCCATAAAATGCTGGTAATTCTTAAGTACCTGTAGAATTGGCGGCTCCTCAAGAAGGGCTCAGCTCCATGAGAAAGAAAGTACTTCATAAAATACGCAGACTGAAATTCTCTGCACATTTTATGGATCGAGAAAAATAAACGGTCATACAGTCACTCCTTTTTGTGGTTCCAGACATTACATGCGGACTAGGACGCGTCTGTTGAGGGGGCGATGACGACGTACTAAGATCCCTTAACATGGCGCAAAGCACTCGCGGGGAAACCTCATCAACATGAAGATACGCTGCAGCATTCAGCATACCTTCCTACTGCCAAGGGACTGACACTCAAATTGGTACAAGGCACTCTAAATCCAAAAATATAATTACAACTTACGTAGTTGGTTACTTAATAAAGACTTGTGAGCTGTCTGAATATAGAACTAACATCTGACCTTTTCGAAGGAAGTCGTGTACTGATATATGAGATTCGAGACCGTTCCGAAACTATGGTTCGCCTTACTTTAAACAATACGTTACAAAGTGAACCTCGCCTACCAGACTACACGGCATGACCTACCAGATGACTGCAGTCTTAAAATTTCATACGACAGTAAAAGAAAGTAGGCATGGCTGCGCCATAGGTCAAGCGATTAGTCGCTGGCTTCCCACCGAGGTGGCCCGGGTTCGATCCCGGGATTTGTAGTGGACAAAGTGGCGCTGGGGCAGGTTTTCTCCGAGTACTTCGGTTTCCCACGCCAATCTTCATTCCACCAAATTCTCCATCATAATCACTCGGGGAAGGTACAATAGGCCAATCAGTGGCCGCCGTGCCGAGTGAACCCAGTTGGACTCCACGCCCCCCCCAAGCGAATTAAAAAAAAAAGCTTGCATAGGTCACAACTAGTCATACAGCTGTAGTCGGTAGGGAAGGCAGATTCGAAAACAAGTCACGATGCTAATTGGTGTTGAGGGTTATGTGAAGGAGCAGAAATTATGCTCCTCGTGTTATCACACTGACTGTTATATCCAAGCAACCCGTCCACCTTCCTGGTTATGCAAAATTTGTCGTTAAGAACCCATGCAGTACTTGCATTCAACATTTACCTGAAAAATCGACGTATTTTTACTAAAACATACATTTACATAACGAGGAGGTACTTCACATCCTGTTCAACGAACAGAAGATTCCATGTAACTAACATAATCAGTGTTCATCGGATATAAACAGGCAAGAGTAAACTGTCACTGCTCCGTACGCCTCTTTGCTCTCTGTCGGGATGATGGGACACTGATGGACGATTCCGTCAGTGTTATGACATCCCGAAATCATATTGACCTAATCCTTCCAGCCGCATTATGACCCTGGGGTCCACTCAGCTTCTAAAAGAAATGAGCACCAGCAATGTTCCTGGCGGTAAGGCTGACAACCTCACCTCCATCAGCGAGCCGATTGTCTAGAAAATGTGGGATCCTCAACATCTCACAACCCTATGGGCGTCCATGCCCCGTTACAGGGGTACATGACAACCTCGCCTCCATCAGCGAGCCGATTGTCTAGAAAATGTGGGATCCTCAACATCTCACAACCCTATGGGCGTCCATGCCCCGTTACAGGGGTACATGACAACCTCGCCTCCATCAGCGAGCCGATTGTCTAGAAAATGTGGGAGCCTCAACATCTCACAACCCTATGGGCCTCCATGCCCCGTTACAGGGATATCTTTATCTTTACCTTTACCTTTACCTTTATAATTCCATGGACTAGTCAAAAGTTCAGGAGCTACGATCCCCCCCCC
>NW_019725845.1:418346-487751 GCF_002891405.2 Cryptotermes secundus
CCTCCATCAGCGAGCCGATTGTCTAGAAAATGTGGGATCCTCAACATCTCACAACCCTATGGGCCTCCATGCCCCGTTACAGGGGTACATGACAACCTTGCCTCCATCTGCAAGGCGACTGTCTAGAAAATGTGGGATCCTCAACATCTCACAACCCTATGGGCGTCCATGCCCCGTTACAGGGGTACATGACAACCTCGCCTCCATCAGCGAGCCGATTGTCTAGAAAATGTGGGATCCTCAACATCTCACAACCCTATGGGCCTCCATGCCCCGTTACAGGGGTACATGACAACCTTGCCTCCATCTGCAAGGCGACTGTCTAGAAAATGTGGGATCCTCAACATCTCACAACCCTATGGGCGTCCATGCCCCCTTACAGGGGTACATGACAACCTCGCCTCCATCAGCGAGCCGATTGTCTAGAAAATGTGGGATCCTCAACATCTCACAACCCTATGGGCCTCCATGCCCCGTTACAGGGGTACATGACAACCTTGCCTCCATCTGCAAGGCGACTGTCTAGAAAATGTGGGATCCTCAACATCTCACAACCCTATGGGCGTCCATGCCCCCTTACAGGGGTACATGACAACCTCGCCTCCATCAGCGAGCCGATTGTCTAGAAAATGTGGGATCCTCAACATCTCACAACCCTATGGGCCTCCATGCCCCGTTACAGGGATATCTTTATCTTTACCTTTACCTTTACCTTTATAATTCCATGGACTAGTCAAAAGTTCAGGAGCTACGATCCCCCCCCCCAGAAGATTCATTATCATCTTCATAACAACAGTCTGCCACTGGGCACCTTGCAACAAACGAAACCAGTCGGCATCCTCACAACCGGTAGATTCAACTTCAACACTATCCTTCCATTCACCCCTGGTTCTTCCAAGTGGTGTCACCCCTTCAGGTTCTCCGGCCGAACTCGTACAGGCACACGTCCTACCAAACTCATCGTCCTCAGTTTGATAGCCTCAATAACACTGGGCAAAAAGTACAGATGAATGGGGAGCGAAGCTCTCACAGCCTTGTATATTATGATTGCGGTGTTCTGTGACGTGACTCCATGACGTTTCAGACGAACCTGCTGCCTCCTTCATCACTCTCATTATTGAGAAGCTGCCAATTGTGCAGCCACTCAGGAACTCCCCAGCATTTTATGGAACCCGTAGATTCTTTACCGTTTTCACAAGAGCTCCCCACTGACCCATATCCTGAGCCAGATAAATCCAATCTACATCATCCCATCCTGTCTAAGATCCGTTTTAATATTGTTCACCCACCTACGTCTTGGTATTCCCAGTGGTCTCCTTCCTTCCGGCTTTCCCACCAATATCTCATATGCATTCCTCCTCTCCCCATTCATGCTACATGCTCAGCCCATAACATCTTCCTTGACTTGGTCGTTTTAATTATACATGGAGAAGAGTACAAGTTATGAGGCTCCTCATTATGCAGTTTTCGCCAACCTCCTGTCACTTCATCTCCCTTCGGTCCAAGCATTCTCTCCAACACCCTCAGTCTACGTTCCTTCCTTAAAGTCAGAGACCAGGTTTCACGCGCATACAGAACCACGGGCAAAACTATAGTTCTGTATATTCTAATTTTTATGTTTTTAGATAGCGGACGAGAAAACAAAAAGTTCTGAACTGAATGTTAGCAAGCTTTACTCGAGTTCAGTCTCCTCTTAATTTCCTCCTGAATCAGGTTTTCATTTGTTATAATCCTCCCCAAATATCAGAACTGGGCCACAGTAAGCGGAAAATATGGGCATGAAAATGGGACCCGAGCTATGAGTGAACCTTTTGTAAGTACACTTTTTATATTATCTTTCCTGTTTTACTCACCAACCTTCCTCCTGCTTTTCTGTTTCCATCCAAACATCTGTCTTTTAAAAATAGCCCTCTTCCACACAACTGGTTCCTGTTTATTGAGTCCAGAGCCTCGGTTTTGGGCCCTCTCTCTTTACATCTGTACCCTAACATTTTCCCCTTACGACGAATACATCAAGTTATTCAGAAGCGTTCTTTTAATCCATTTAGTGGGGGGTGGAGTCCAACTGGGTCCACTCGGCACGGCGGCCACTGATTGGCCTATTGTAGCCTGCCCCGGGTGATTATGATGGAGAATTTGGTGGAATGAAGATTGGCAGGGGAAACCGAAGTACTGGGAGAAAACCTGCCCCAGCGCCACTTTGTCCACAAGTCCCACTTGACCACACCCGGGATCGAACCCGGGCCGCCGCGGTGGGAAGCCAGCGAGTAACCGCTTGAGCTTATGGCGCAGCCTTCAGAAGCGTTTGTACCAACCTACCAAACTATACGGCGCAACATCATAGAATAATGTAATCTTGGCACCACAGAAGATCATTACAAATTTTTCTTAAACCCCAAATTACTTCCCGTTTATACAACACGTACCCCGAATTCACATAAGTGAACTGTGAAACACATCTATACACCCGACAAGAACAGCAGCAGCACAATGCAAAGCCTTAAAACGCGTCACCCTCCACGACCGTAACAATCAGAAAGTTGGGCACGACTACGCAACGGGATATACGACTGACAGGTTGGCAAACCGTTCCCTTGTACCCAACGCAACTATGTGACCAGACATGGCGAAGAGTTTACTGAAGTTTAATGAGCAATCAACATTCATATTAATCACTGACTGGCAAACTCTGTTAGCCACGTTCCTGGATACAAATCCCATCTGGGGAGTAATGTACCGTGAGCGCTTCGTCGACGCTAACAATTCTACGAACTTAACAACAATCGGACTTCAGACTTCGCAAGTTCTACTGCGAGACAACCTCACAAGCGGGCTTGGTCAGAACAGATGAATATGGTCAAAATTTGTCATTAGCTTCATAAAATTAAAACAAAATTAGCACCGTCATTCAGATTTAAAACTATTAGTTTACCGAAGCAGTGTATAGTAGTGTCATACTGTGTTTGAATAATATATTGCCACGTGTATCAGTGACTAAGAAAGGGGTTTGGTGAATCGCTTCAATTAGTTCTTACACTCTGAAGATTACTGTAACTATAGCACATGAAGTCTTCATCTATGTTAACACTTCACAGCTAAATCCTCACAACTCCTTTCCGTGACGGCTTAGTGTCCTTGACTCACGGCTTCTCAGCTATGACTGACTGCAAACGACCTTCACTGTCCCCTATAAACATTCGGCACATACCCCATAGAAAACACATATTAAAGTAGGCGTGTTTACAGTTGTCGCTTAGCACTGGGAATGGCGCGGACCACATTGAAAATACATCTTCTGTTGTCAGAATTGTTGCGTAACCTAACAACGGACTGTTTACCAACAATCTTTCTTCACGGGAACTTGTTTATCAACCCGTTGCCTAGCAATGGGTGTACATATAACATTATTTATTTTAGTCACCAGTACTGATGTCCATAGTTGTTGTTATTGGAGAGGGTGGGTTTCCCCATGCACCTAGACCAGATGTTGGTCCATTGTGCGTCCCACTGTGATATTCTACCAGTCTCTATACCCTACCGGTACTGGTGCGGGCTATCAGTCCCGACTCACCCAGCGAGTTCGGCCTCTACTGGCTCAGCGGTATCTCGATGCTTCCCCCATCTACCAGAGGTGTTAGAGACTACTGTTTGGCCCTTAAAAATTCCACGACCTCCGCCGGGTTTGAACCCGTATACCTTGAAACACGAGGTGGGAACGTTACCCCTAGACTACAGAGGCCGCTTATGTCTATAGTTACAATATGTTATACATTACAACTTCTTTCGGCCTTTTCTGCTATCATATGGTAATGTGTTTCTACATTCCCCTTTGTCTTTCTTCTATTCTCTCCCTATACTGGACGATGTATACATCTGGGAGTAATCACACCGCGTTATGTGCCAGCAGCTCTTATATAAAATTACGCTAAAAAGAATGGCGATTACAGAGAGAAAACAGCTAATAAAAAGGTGAATACAGAAACAAACATTACCTGATGATGGGCGAAATATGCTGTAATTTATAATACAGCATAATTTTATTCATAAATTGTGGTGACTGAAATAAATAACAAATTACTAAATTATAATTCATCAGCAATTTAAATATTTTGATGGGAGAACAGTTTGCTTGTGGCTGCACGAAGTATTACAATTTCGCTCTGAAATAAGATAGAGAATGTTCATCACAGTTGAATATGGTAACAGCTTTTCTCATCCCATCTAAAATGCATAAAAGTTAAGCCATTTTAAATCTCACCGAGTATCCACCCAGCAAATGACAAGAAAAAGTAATCGGAAAGATGCGATCAATATATTGTGGCGTATTTGCGCTATGCAGGACACCCCCTCCCCTGCGAGCGGTGACGTAACATCGGAGTGCTGTCGCTGCTACTGTAACAGGCCAGTCAACACTCCGTCCCCCTCCCCCTCGATGACGTAACAGCACTTCCAACTGTGACGTAACAAGGGGACCACCGCTGTAACACGAGGCAACAGGGAACGGTATAAAAAGCCGGCTGAGCAGTATGTCAAGAGAATGTGTGATCAGGAGTGACACAGTGTGGATCGTGAAGTCGCCGAGTGCAGTTGTAGCGAGTGAATCGTGATTAGAGGCGACAGTGTGAGAAGGTATTGGGAGTGTGTAATACAGCGACACTGATATAGCTCCCGTATTGTACTGTAAGTGAAGACTATTGAAGATAAAGTGAACAGCTTATTGTGTAGGGCCTATAAATTGTGTAAATCCGCAACTGTGTTATAATTAATTGCAGTTATGATTTGTAGGTTGTTAAATAAACCAATTAACAATCCGAACGGCATCTTAAGAGACAAAACACGTTACAATATTTACGATACTGAGCCAAATAATGCAGCATTTCTCAATCTACCGAACATGGTTCTCTGACTCCTTTTCTTGTGTTTTGTTTCGAAAACACGCTGAACATTATTACATTTCTTTAAAATTACTTTTATTCCAGTTATGGACCGATCTTGTCAACATGGAACATAGGCACACCGAAAACTTATCATGCATCATTTATTTGTGAATAGTCAATGCGGGTGATGACGTCTTTTGATGTTAATAAAACATAAAGGTAACTATCTTTATATTGTAATTAAACAGAATTTGCACTGTACAGTGTGAGACTGAGTACCGGTCGTCGGAAAGCCCATTTCTTTATGCTCGGTTCCTGAATCTGAGGCGACTGACAACCACTGTGTTAATACAATGGCAAGGTGTCCCTGTGCTTTACTTATCAAGCACTACCACATGAAAGGGTACAGAGGAGTGGTTGTATAGATCCGCGCAAAACTGACCTCGGCACTAGCTGGAGGTGAGATGTCAGCTTCACAACCCCGTCGCTTTACCCCCGGGGAAGGATCACCCTTTCCCACTGGACAGGAGGCCATAGAACGGGTCTCGAAAGACATGAAAATGAGAAAAATCTTGACTCTAATGGGACTCGGATTTCTGACCCCTTATAGGTCGTCCAGCCCGTAGCCAGTCGCTACACCGACCCTGCGAAATTCTGCATGCCAGTTAGCAAAATAAATCTGCCTCAAGCGAGTGGCCAACGTACTTTTCAAAGCCGTGATCACCCATTATATCTGAACACACCGACCGCAGTAGCCATGAATTGTAGCTGGAGTACTGTTTTGGACCGCTCCAACATGGGAATAGTGTTAGAAACCGGCTTGGGTGGATAATGAACGTATATCTGAATTTTTTCTATGCCTTGCTGCGTGGTCGTGGGTACACAACGGCCTCGCGATGCGTCGATCCAAAGCCTAACAAGTCTCACTAACGGTCTAAAGATTTATCGTTTCAAGGAGGTAGGAACTCTGAAATGAGAAGGGCAGCATTATCCGTGGCTGCTGAACAACTTGGGAATTTCTGTAATGTACAATAATATACAAACAGATACCGATTTCCTGCCTGATGATGGTCATGTATCACCGAAACATGTCGCAGTAAATAAAGATCTAAATATAACACTGAAATATTTGTTGTGTTGACGGTAGCATAGTTCCTACATACTGTATAGTCTGAGACACACAACAGGATGCAACCAATGAAAATAATGTTCGATAAGACTAACTAGATCTGCTCCCATGTCAGTAAGCATCTAGCATATAGCAATCTGAGCTCGGTGTGTAAGCGACCGTAGGGGTTCACGGAACACGCAAAAGAGCCGTGGAGTATTAAACTACTACATTAAGCATCGGGCTTTCGGATGTCCGCTACAATTTAAAAATATTCATCATATTTCTTTCAATGTTCGCTGATAATCACAAAACTTTATTTCCGCTGCACGAACTGAATCTCTGTCCGGTGTCGAAGTTCTAAGAACACACAGAATCTGAACATTTCAGTGTTAAGAACTCAAGGCACATTTAACTGTTTTAAATAGCACTTTTTCCAGTAGAGCCGGGATAGCTCAGTAGGTATGGCGACGCGCTAAGGACCGGCTGGGATTCGATTCCCAGCAGGGGCAAGATTTTTCTCTTAACCACACCGTCCAGACCAACTCTGGGGCCCACATAGGCTACTATACAACGGGTACAGGGAGCTCTTTCCCCGGTGGTAAAGCGGCAGGGGCGTGAAGCTGACCCCTCACCACCTAGTGCCAAGATCAAGAATGGTGGAGCTATAACTCCACTCCCCGAGACGTCTTCACGGCGAGATGCTTGATCAACTGAGCACAGGGACGATTTATTTTTTAACTTTTTCCCCGGTAGATTCATGGAGCGCCAGCTACAAACCACAGCAGTTTCCTATTTTCCCGCCACCAAAAACGAGGTTGGCTTGCATTATCCCATGATATAATCTAGGCCTACTATGAAGAAGTGTCGGACACGCAACTCCGTATTATTAGTGCCTTCTAAAAATACTCAAGGCACTTCATTAGTCTTATCGTATGTCCATTTTGCCCTACGCTAAAACAACAGAAGTTGCGTGATTGTAAATGTCACAGGGGGAACGAAGAGAGTTGCCATATTGATCAGGGCTGGACGGAGAGTTCTCAAAGCTCTTCAGCCAAACACGTTTGCAGTTTTTCCATTTCAATCAAGCCACAGCACAATTCTTCAGATGCAGTGAGCCAACGAGGGCTGCGACAAACTTGCACGATGATATGATTATGTTTGGTTTCCCCATGTTATTTCCACTAACAAGAGAGACAGTCCGCCGCGCTTCGTGGGGCAGATAAATAAATCTCACGGCAGACAACGCATACGGCAATTAGATGCGACTTCACACTTCTGGCAGTCAATTCCATATTCACTCACCTATTCCCGATGTGGTCCACAGTATGAATGGCTTCGACGATGATATTTTCATTAACACTCAACCCTTTGCCTCTCTAGTATAATTTAAAATGCTTTTCATTAAAGCATTGTTTACTAGCTATACATTAAGTCCTAAGATAATGTTTTCATCCTTATTTCTAATGGGACGATTCACTAGCTTTACATCGAAAACAACATGTCACTAAGCCCTTCCTGAGGCACCGCCAGCTGCACACATACTCAAGAATTTATCAAAATGTCGTGGAACCGAAAGTTTCTTTACCGCGTTCACAAAACACATCCACCGGTTCCTATCCTGAGCCAAATCAATCTAGTCCACACCACCCAATCATATCTCTCAAAAAGCCATTTTAATATTGTAACATGAATTATCACTGCTAACCAACGGCTCGATAAACATGTTCCAGCGAGGACAGATACCTGGTAAATAACTCGTTGCTGGGTAACGCGTACAGCAATACGCTAAAAAGAATGGTGTTTTCTATATGGTCCGTGCGGAGACTATACAGCGAGAGTCCGCAACAAAGAATCGCAAGAAAGAAGACCGCCAGTCCTAAAGTAACTTCGACTTTCACTTTTATAGTTCCTGTGTAAAATCCGTTGCCAGGAAACGGAGTGAAAACACTCTCAAGGCTTAGCCATAGTTGAGATCTGTTACCTAGCAACGGCTAGTGCAGATATAAAAGACCTCATTTTGTGTGCTATTATTACAGCAATCTTTATAGTGTTATAAGTAATTGTGGTTACCACTAGTGAATATCCAATAAATCGATTCACCAATCCCAACCCCGTCTACAAGTACAGTATTATCCCTCTACCTACGTCTTGGTCTTCCTGGTCTCTTTCCTTCTACCTTCCCACCACCTATATGAATTCATCTTCTTCCACATTCGTGCTATATGCCCTGCCCATCTCATCCTCCTTGACTTCATCATTCTAATTACACTGGGAGAAAAGCACTAATTTTGAAACTCCTCATTACGCAGTTTTCTCCAACCTCCTCTCACTTCATCCCTCTTCGGTACAAATATTCTCTTCTGCACCCTGTTCTTAAACACCCTCAATCTATGTTCCTCCCTTAATGTCTGAGACCAAGTTTCACACGCATACAGAACTAAGTGAAAAATCAAGAGTTTTATATATCCTAATATTTACGGGTACGGGCATGAGACAAGAAGACAAAATGTTCTGGACCGAATGGTAGCAGGCATTACCCGAATTCAATCTCCTCTTAATTTCCTCCTCAATCAAATTTTGATTTGTTACTGTCGTTCTCAAATATATGAATTTCGCAACATTTTCAAAGGATATATTTAGCTATTTTTATTCTCGAAATCAAGTCAATGCTTATTTTGATTTATTCTGGCCACACAGGTAAAGTTCCCCAGTGCTTAATTAAGCACTATCCAATAAAAACGTATAGTGGAACTGGATGTACAGATCCATGTATTCTCGACCTCGACACTAGCTGAACATGAGCGGTTAGCCTCACGTCTCAGCCGCTTTATCACCACGAAAAGAGCCTATCTATTTGATAGAAGGTGGCTGGGTCTCAGAACCGGTCTGAAGAGGAAAAAAATCTTGCCCCTCTCGGTACTCGTACTCCGAAGCGTCGGTCGCCCTGCCCGAAGCCAGTCGCTAAGCCGACCGTACAGACTATAAGCATTTGGAATGCTCTCCCATATCACTTGCAGTGAAGTTCTCCCTATGCTTCACTAATTAAGCATTATGCCATGAAGAAGTATTGGGAAGTGAATGTATAGTTCCACTTTTTCTTGACCTCGGCACTAGCTGGAGGTGAGTGGTCAGCTTCACGCCCCGGCCGCTATACCCCCGGGGAAAGAGCGCCCGGTACCCATTGGACAGAAGGCTGAGTGGGCCCTAGGGCGGGTCTGGACGAAGTGAAGAGAAAATTCTTGACCCTATCGCGACTTGAACTCCGACCCCTCCGTAGCTCAGCCCATAGCCAGTTGCTATACCGACTGCGCAATCTGCAGTACATTTCTAAAGCTACACTTCACTGCCTGCTTCATGACTAAGGACAGTCTTGAACAAATTACGAGAACGCTAGAAACATGACTTTCCTGGTGAAGAATTTGGTGTTGAATCTGTCCAGTCCACGCAACACATCCTACCGAAAACGTAAACGTGGCGTGGGATAAGAAATAAAACATTTGGAGGGACTGTTCGTGTCACGGCGGCGTGCGTTCTTCACAGGTACTCTACCACATCCAGCAAGTTATGCTGTAGCCCCCCCCCATATATCGTATGTGTTCAAGCAGGCGGAACCGGAACTAGTTCTGCCAGTCCTCCAGCTGCATCGCCTCGGGCAGGATCTCGTTTCGTGATACAATCACGCCACGTAACCTCTGCTTGTGAACAGCTCTACATAGAACACAACCCCCAGCCATAGACTTTTCCGCACATGAAGGCATCACTAACAGTCCATGTGGCTTCTGAGGCTCTCTTCTATACACGGATGGCTTAGAATGGAAAGCAATTCTCGGGGCTTTATCACCTCCACCGATACAAACAAAGAGGACCGGTAAATGTTCTCAGAACACTAACGGTATTCGTGCACACTTGGCAATCCACAGATAACAGAATTTATTTACACGCGGACAAGATAAAGTATGTGATGCTTAGTAGCAGTAGCAGTCGCGGTGGTGGTAACAGTAACAATGCTGCTGATAATGATAACGACAACCGAATTCATAATTGATTTTTGTGCGCCTATATCAGTTCGTATTTCACAGACATTTCTTGTAGTGAACACCCCGCCTATTGCAGATGCGGCTGGCAGACTTCTGCTATTAACAATTTAAGGCCTACTGTGCGAGAATTTTTCTTTGGTGCATTTTAATGCAAGAACACAAATTAAGGGGATTCTGCAAATACTGAATTGAAATAAATGTTTAATCGTAACGTCTGATCGATAACCAGAGATTTAGAATCATCGTTTCACTATCTCAGATCCTTTGCACTCCAATGAAGTAAAAAATGGATGCAGACCGACCGGAAACAGCCTAAAATCACGCCTTAAATGTCATAGACAAAGGCCAAAACATAGTGTAGGTTACGTTCAGGCTAATCTGGTTACCATGCTCAAAATTACAGCAAGCTCTATCGTTCATCTGCGAGTTCCTATTACCTGGGGTCAACTATCGTGACTGAACTTATCAGCTTCTTCCTCTTTCCAGGCCAATGTCAGATAAGTATCTTGAAAGAGCACTAGACTACCTCCTTCCACATCGTTACCTACTCGCAACAAATGTTTTGTATCTCAGTTGCTAATATTAAAACTTCTGGAGTTCGGGTGTTCGGGAAGTTGAGGATAAACGAACAGACGCACACGATACTTTCGGCAGAATGCAACTATACAAGCCAAACCCACTGAACTGACAGAAGAGTTACGGAATAAGCAGAACAAAAATGCTCACAGAATTTAGCAGAACAGACAAAAGCAGGCATATAAAAAGGTAAAGCTATCCCTGTAACAGGACGTCGAGGCTCCCACATTTTCTAGACAATCGGCTCATTGATGGCGGTGAGGGTGTCAGCCTTACGCGCTGGCCGCCCTTTACCCCCACCCCATCCCAGGAAGAATCCTGGTACTCATTCCTGTTAGAGGCTGAGTCGACACCAGGGCCATAATAATGCGGTTGGAAGGGTTAGGTAAACTGAAAAAAAAACCCACTTCATCGAGAATCGAACCCGCGACCTTCCGGCCTTTAGCATAGTGCCTCAACAAACTACGCTACCGCGTGCCCCGAAAGCAGGCCTATACAATCGGCAATTTACGAGTACAATCGATTGAGAACAAACCAAACGAGCAGCGATCATTGACAAAGAGGCTGACAGCCCCGAAACAGAATTTCAACACATATGCTAGTGAAAGTACACACAAATCCAGATCATTTTCATCTTTCTCTTTACAGTTTATTTAATTAGCGCACCAGACTTTCAATAAATTGTCTGTGGTAACATTATTTTTGTAGTCTGAAAATGTGACTAAAATTCCAATTCAACATGTACGAAGTCCGTAGGCGGAACTAGATATGCTGTACAATAATTTACTGTTGAAATGTTAGCGGAAGTGGATTCACGGCAGGATATGAAATTGAGGGAAATTCCACTGTCTGGACATGCAAATCAGAAATGGTAAATGAAACAGAATTTTGGGCGAGGTTACGTCATATGAACAGAATACTATTCTCTGTAGAAATGTCACTGCAAAGTAAAGAGCGTATAATTATCGAAACCATTTACAGGGAAAAGTATCCAGCAGTCTATTGGGTCGATTACAACACAGCTGGGCACACAAGGGAAATAATCTTCTAACAAACAACCATAATCGGAAAATGTACTATTGGGAAATTACATCCTTTCACTATGGCAGGAGTAATTGTGTTGTATTGTAAAGCTCCTAGTGGCATATTCAAGAAAAAAGTAAATGAATATAAGACGATTAATCATAAGGCATTTGTTTAAAAAAGTTACGACAACATGAATAAGGCGAAATTATGAACGTGCTGTGTCATTCTTTTATTCTCTGTGGTCGTGAAAACATGTTACCATTTCCACGGCAATGAAAGCAAACAGCAGAAATGACAGAAGGGGGCACACTCATAAAGCTGCAGTAGGAATCGACAAAAACCTTTTTTAACAAGCATCGAGTCCAACTGACATCATTAAAACCTACAGCACGACAATTAGGATATAAACCAGACAGAAATTACTGATTTCTGATAGTGATGATGCGTCGTAACTTTCATCGTAACCGAATGACCAGTCATGGACTACCTACTTCTGAGTACAGCTTCAATAGACAGAAATACGGATCACATGGAAGACTATACCAAAAAGACAAAATAAACCCATAACACGTAGGATAATAATCACCAAGCTCGAGTTTAAATAACACGAAAAATGACTCTACATAATATACGGAAACGTTAAAAGCGCTAGCAAATACACACGTGCATTCGGCCGCGCGCGAGTGGTATAATGGCATCGCATCACATGCTCGGAGACTGATATGGTATAAATTCCCTGACATTACTAATGTATGACGATGTTGCCATGTTTCTACTGCAGAAGAGGGGAGAAGACGTCTTACTCATACTCGTAGCAGAGTCGCGGGGACAGAAAATGTGTAATGTTGATACTGAAAATTCTTCGAAGCCAGGAAGTCTGTGTAATCTGCATTATTCTGGTCCGAAGCGCTCAGGCCCATGAGGCCGCCCCGATATCTTTTTTCATGGGAAACAAGCTGAAATTTTTTTTACAAAGTTACGTGTAAGGTGTAAGATTTGAGGTTTTCACGGCGGTGACTATGAAGAAGGCCGTCTTCTGGGATGTGACGCTGTGTAGATAATGCGTTAACCGACGTTTCGGTTTCGACATTAGTCTGTCAGCACCTGCTCACGCTGCTTCCTCCTCGCGGATTTTCTTCTTTTTTCTACCCTGAAGACGGATGCGATATGTTAATCCGAAACATTGGTTAACACAATATATCTGCGCGGGGCCACATCCCATATACTTGGTATGTGGTTCTGCAGTTAATGAAAGCTAATGAGACCCCATTTTTTTATTGTTAGTGCGGTGGGACCAAGTCCCTTGTACTGCGGCTACTTCTGGCCTATTGTACCAGCCCCAGATGATATGTGAGGGTGATTGTGGAGCAATTGGATGAAGATTGGCTGGGGAAACCGAAGTACTCGGAGAAAATCTGCCCCAGCGCCACTTTGTCCACCACAAATCCCACTTGACCAGAATCGGGATCGAAACCGGACTGCCGCGGTGGGAAGCCAGCGACTAACCGCTTGAGCTATGGCGCGGCCCACAAGGAGACCCCTTTTAAAAATTCTAAAGGGCTCTGACGATGATGTATATAACACTCGGATTACTTAGTAGTTATACCGACTTAAGTGTGCAGTGTCGGAGGTTAGCCCTTTCTGACGGACCCAACAAAGGAGGTGCCTCTCGTCCTTTCACCTGAGGACGGAAACGAATCAAATTTCTGAAATGCTGTTCTGTAGAATAACAGAAGATGGACAATATCCGAAAACTCGGCATAATAAAATGTTACTTTATACCGTTATGGTATCTTTTAATACGTCACTGAAACTCCTTAAGCAAATCTACCCGAAATCCCATATTACTGAAATGGCGACGAGAAACGTCAGGTCCACTTGAGTAACCAGCGTAACTGCTCTGATACTAAGCCACTGTTTCTCATCAACATTACGTCCGGTCAGAGTTGGATCATCATGTTTTCGAATCATCTGTTATTTTTAACGACTGAAAAACGCAAGATACGTAGATGCTCCCATTGCTGGGCCCCAGCGTCATTCGTTTATTAGTTAACCTAGTTTCTTTATTAGTTTAGTGGAGTGGGTTGATACTGAGTCCACTTGGCAAGTCGGCCACTAACTGGCCTATTGTACCAGCCCCGGATGATAGATAAGTACGGTGCAGTTGATGGAATGTGAATTTGTATGTGAAACCCGAGGTATTCGGAGGAAACCTGCCCCAGTTCCACTTTGTCCACCACAAATCCCACTTGACCTGTATCAAACCCGGGCCGCGGCGGTGGGAAGCCGGCGGCTAACCGCCTGAGCTATGGTAAGGCCGCTATGATAATATAACAAAGTACCTCAGAAAAAAATTACCATTCATCTACCTATTCAAGAGCCTAGGCTGAAAAACTAGTGGATGGTATGTTAAACTACAAATGCATATACTGGAGGATTACTGGATGTTCACAGTCCCGCTTAGTGCGGAATGCAAGGGAGAAAAACTAGAACGAGCAGCCAGAAGATCACAAAGTAACACAGCTGATGGGCTTCAGAGGTTCCATTGCCTCGATTCATCAGTCATTTTAAGGTGGAGGATTAAGAAATAAGGTCAAGTCAAAAAAGAGAAGGAACGGTAAAACAAGTTACCCGTCACTTATGGAATTTCTGTACCAACAAGAACGATAGTAGGCCTATCAGAATTTGGAATTCAGCCAGATAACATATAGACATCTCGATCTGGTCGATAAAGGATCCTCGATTATCTGATTCGTGGTACTCACTGACAAAACGGTCCGGCCTGGGGCCAACTATGTTCTTTCAGAAGAAAGAAAGACGCGTACCTTTTCGCTAAAAGGGCCTGCAGTATAAAAGTAAAGGATCATGGGAATGAAGTTCAACGTGTACCTCAAGGTAGGGCTAATGTAACATTAGGCAATAACGTCACAGGGCCTTCCAATACAATCCAATAATAAGAATGGTCTTAGTTCATATTGGTCTTGTTTTGCCGCATTATGGTCCAGCTCATGTCTGACAGTGATGACTGTAAACAGTCTTACCGAATGGGGATATAAGGCCCTACAGTACGCAGAAAGTAGACCGACGTTTCGGAGTATCATATCGCCTCAATCTTCGGGGTCAAAGAATAATGCAAGTATAAACTAGCATGACGAAGGTAGGAGAAACAAGTCGCCGTCTTAAAAAGTCCAAGAATATTCGACCATGAAGATGGAGGCGACACAATCCTCTGAAACATCTGCTGATTTTCAACGGACTACACGGCGGTATATCCTAGAACATAGGACTCATCGGTTCGAAAGTATCAATACAGCTCGTCGCTCAATAAGGTTGATACTACACGAAAATCTTCAGACCGAAATCAATCCTGTACTCGCTTCTGAGGGGTGTCGCCCTCGGCATGAAACTGTTTTCCAACGATAAGAACAATTTCAGAACTCCTAAAAAAACCCTAGGCAAAACGAAAAATTTCTAAAAACTGAAACCTAAAATCTTTTTTTAACCCGATGGATCTAAAATGAGAGGAGGAATTTTATATTACACAAATTCGTCATATCTTCCACGCAAATGTCCACTTGCAGGGACTTTCTCTATATGGCCGCTGTTAAGACATAACCTTATCATTTCGCACTATCGTCACGTTTGTAGGTTTTAACACACAGAAAGACAATAAAAAACAACTACAATACGGTTTCATACAAAATTCAGTCTTAATGAGTTACAAATAAGTAGCAGATTTCACACTCCTAGCTAAACTGGTTCATTAAACAAATATTCTATTAACGGAAACCTAAACATAGACTTACCACAATCTACTTGCTACTTCTTGTTCTGCAACAGACATCAACCCAAATTTTCCTGAGAAATTCGTTTGATGTCCAGACGCAAGCTCAGGATTCTTGGAGAAAACGTATGTACGTACAGAATTGGGACCCGACGGGCCAAAAGTTAATGAACAAATTCTACACTAGCACTGTAGTATATGTAGTACGTCACCAGTTGTGTATTCCTCAGCATCACCTGATGATGGCCTATACGGGCCGAAACACGTCGTGAATTGAACACTACAACCATTCGTTTGTATGACGGCAACACAATTTATATTTTTTTTTCTTGGCACTACAGCGCCAGTGGACCTAGGCCTACCTCCATGAACTTCTCCGTTCACTTCGGTAGGACGCCTTGGGCGGGTGATCAGCTCGTCGCAAGGCCCTCTACCTGTATACAAACACAGAAAATCGCGCACACACAAACTAAACATCCATGCCCTGAGCGGGATTCCAACCCACGACCCCGGTTTCCAAGCGAGCGAAGACAGTACATGCCTTAGACCGCTCGGCTACCGTGACCGGCCCCATTTCTATTTAGGCACCATAATATCGGACATGTACGGTACACTGAACCTAGGGGAATTAAACATTCCGAAACCCCGGATATTTGATCCGTCCCTACAGCTGCCTATATCAATATGTTTATCACATGAAACAGACACCTTCCATTCAAACTCTAAAGCTTTTAAACGGCTTCGATTATACGTGTATGTACACACTGGCCCTTTTCCTTTACTTTCGGGTTCAATGTTTGTAAGGCAATACGGCGTATTCCCCGAGCGTGTTACTGTGGTGTCGCTATAACGTTCGCAACTACAGCTATTTTTGGTCTATGCGTACAGTAGTGCTGGAGGAAATTCCAGTAGCCTTAAAAATTTCACAAACTGTTTTAAATACTGCAACAGTTGATAGTGCAAAGAAATGTCACTGAATGACGAAACGCATTACGTTCTGCGAAATTAGTATTTATATTGCACAATTCTCTGTCCATCGCTGAAAACAAACAACAGTACAAATAACGAAGCGTCGCCAGTTAGCAACAGCCGTACCAATGAGAAACTTAGGGCGCAATCAGATAAAACTGTTTATACCGCAATATTGCCCTCAAGTTACATGACTAACTAATGTAACTCCAAACATTCTTCATGAACAACTTCGTAACATTTAAATTTACGTTTCAGAGTAGATGATAGGGAGTATCATATGGCAGGCACACGTAAACACGGCAATGAACCTTTGGATTTCTTAAGGGCGATTAGATAAATGACCTTTAGTTCAAGATGAACTCTGCTCCGTGGGGGTTGGTAAACATAATCACCATCAATATGCGGATCTTTATCCAATCCTATCCTAAATTAAATCATTTCACATCTGTACCATACATTTTTCAAAGCTCCATTATAATGTGCCACTATGACATTTAGCCGGTGAGAACTCTTTGTGTTTTATGAGTGCCATCTGTGCAACACATCCCGGCCACTTCTGTCTCCTCGTTTAACTACCGTAACAATACTCGGTGAAGAAAAGAAATTATACAGTTGCTCATTATGTGAGTTCAACTTCCCCAGCTTCGTCCGCACTTAAGCTTAGGTTTCCTCGGGTAGCGGCACCGTAATCAAGCGGCCGTAATATGACGGTGAATGACGTTACTAAAACGTTGCCATGGAAACAAAGGAACATGGTTTCCTAGAAAGCGTTGACCACCAACGCTTTCTAGGAAACCATGTTNAATGCTAATTTCAATTTTCATTACGCGTGGAAATGGGCGCACAAAGCCAATGCTGTCGATCAGTATAGAAACAAACAGAGAATAAAATACAAAACAAGAACTTCTGTCTTCTGGGATATAACTCCGTGTATTCTGCTGAAAGTCAACCGACGTTTCGGAGGAATATGTCAAGCAAGACACTAGCATGAAGAAACCGGAAGCCTTTCATCGGAATCCCAGAAGACAAACAGCTGTCAGAACCCCATATCCTACGTACAAATACACGTACATATTGTGACATCCTTGAGGCACATATAAACGTTTGTAAGCAGGGAAGATCTCCAGGATCTGGTCTAAATTACTACCTCAATTGGAAACAGTGAACAATTTGAAATCAATGAAACCAAAAGTAGTGTCAATGTGTCCATACAGGCCCCTACGTTTACATTAAAGGAAATTCTCTCCGGTGTATGGATTAACCAGACCGATCAATACCTATTCGGTCGTTCCAGGAAAACAATGAGAATGTATCACAGTCACCGCAGACGCCCGCCAATGAAACATGTCCTCGGTCAATTCAATTCAATTCAGTTTACACTGCAATCTGTTTCACTCCCTCGGCTTTCACCGTGTTCTCCACCACGCCTCTGTAAACATGTTGCCCATGGCAACTACAAATCAAAGTCCTTCACTTAATTACCCTTTAACAACAGTAAGAAAGGTGTGCTACGACGCGGCTTATTATGTAATTAACTCCGTTCCCAACAGGCTCATCCTTCGTAAGTCCATGTAGCCCCACTCATTTTGCCATTTCCTTTTTAACCACTTTCATCTCTATTCTTCGCGGTGAAAACAGTAGCACGTGCACTTCGCCGACAAGCGGCGGTCGCTCGATGGGTATAGTTCGCTTGTGGGCTACAGGTCACGGAGTTTTGTTCGAGTATACTATATGCAATAACTGTGTTCTGTAGGTATGAATCTATGGAACAAAAAAGTTTCCCCTTCTGTCTCAAATGATGATAACTCCAAGAAGCAAGTGGTCACGAAACTATCTACAGAAATATAGTTCAAATGGGGCATCACTTCTAACTCCTTTCAACTTTCGATAAACAGAACCACCACCTTTATACTTAAATATTAATACTGCTGAAATTTACAGGCTTACTTTTAACTGAAAAAAAAAGTCGATAATAAAAACAATTATCACTCTGTCAATATGAGAAAATGTGGTGAATTGCTCGTACCCATCCGCCCCCCCCCCCAGTGTTTGTGCTGTCACAATGCACCTGCACATGGACCTTATCTGAACAATTCAAACATAGGGCCAGTCCCAAAGATTACATAATATGCTGGAGCAAGGCGCAGGTGCACTGCTGACACCAATGACTTCCCACAGAAACACGTCCTGCTGGCTTTGCGCAACAGGATACAGGCGACGTATTTCGGAACGAAAACCCACGGGCGTCTTAACAAATGGCAGAAATGTTTATTGACCACTCAGCTAGTCAATTCTTCCATTTTTATGGAACCCGTAATTTGTATACCGGCAACTGCGCCCTATCCGGAGAAAGTTAATTCTGGAAACACCATATTTCTATTACGATACATTCTGGAGGTAACTGTGTTCTGGGATGTGACGCTGTATCGTCTAGTGGAACGATCAGCTACAAAACCTCAGACCCATAAATTTACTTTCACTGTCACGGTTGTAAGAACCTAAGATTCGTTTTAACATAATTTTCCTATCTTCTCTTCCATCCCCCAACTGAGCTATTTCCTTCAGAACCTCCGACGAAAATGTGAACAAAGGTTACCTAAGGCCGCGCCATAGCACAAGTGGTTAGTCGCTGGCTTGACACCGCGGCGGCCCGGGCTCGATCCCGGGTCTGGTCAAGTGGGATTTGTGGTGGACAAAGTGGCGCTGGTGCATGTTTTCTCCGAGTACTTCGGTTTCCCCTGCCAATCTTCATTTCACCAATTGCTCCACAATCACCCTCACCTATCATCTGGAGCAGGTACAACATACCAGAAGTGGCAGCAGTACAAGGGACTTAGTCCCACCCCACTAGCAATAAAAAAAAGGTTACCTAATATGAGAGATTCTTTACACCATTATACAGTCACCAACCACTGAACACTGTTCTCTGACGAAACGGAAACATCTAAGAAATTACTTCATTTTATGTTCAAATTACCAAAATAAATTTAAACGTACGACTCGATTTTCAATACGAAAAATATGACAACATGCAACTTCTTTATTACATATAAATGGTGTCCTAATGCAAAGACTGACAGTTTCCCCCAATACGACCTAAAATTTCCCATTTTTTCTACACATGGGACATAGGGAGCAGTCTTCCACAACTCCACATTCCTCGTCTGCAGGACTGTAGCGCTTCTTACGAAAGGCCTAAAACACAGCAAGCATATTCTGATGCACCTGCGGTCTCCTCTTAACGCACTTCAAGGTCATATTGCAGAAGTTCACGTGGCCACCACCAGATTTCAGCACTTAACTCTGGCCCAAACCGAAGGTGTCTCATATTCCATCAATCTCTCAGTACGAACCATTCTTCTGTACAACTTAGCGGTGTGTGGGAATATGGTATTTAATGCCGCTTCACCAACTGCAACTATCAAATGTGAGAACTGCTGTGAACTAGAGAACGCAGGGAAGGCAGCGGGGCAATGGCCCACAATTTGGCGTGCGGAATATCCCAGCATTCGCATGGAATTGATGTGGAAGTTCAGGAAACAAACGGAACGGCCCATTTCCGGACCGACTTTCGAATACGAAACCCCTGAACAGATGCATGTTATTTTTAATTATTAAGACATGCAGTATTAACTTCAACGGGCCCACATCAATTTTTCTAACCATTTCACGAAAACGTTCGACAACAAGATTATCCATAAACCTGTTTGGTATAGGTAAGTTACCCCTGGGCTTAAATACCACACCATTAAAATGTATGAGGGATTGGAGGTGCAAATCCACCATTCTTAGCATCGGCACTAGAGGACTTAGTGGTCCACGCTCGTGCTGTTATATCCCCAGGGAAACAGTTCCCGGTATCCACTACATAGGAGGCTGGATGGTTCCCAGAGCCAATCTGGACGTTACCATGAACCAGTCCGTAATAAAATGGGTACACTGATGCAGCTTTGTAAACAGAGCGCCGTAACACCGATCCCTTCGTCCTTGTTTGCTCCCTGCACCGCAACATTAGTTGAGAATTGCCAACGCGAGTTTCAGAAGTTCACTTACCGATGGCGACACGAAGTTCGTGTTTTGGTGTTGGGAGCATACGGCGCCTTTCACTAGCATCTGGTTATAACGGGAAACCTACCCACTTCTAGGAACCTTACAGAGAATGAGCGGAAACTTTGTTCTGTAGAGCAATTAACAAGATATACACAGTTCCAACGGAAAATTCTGACCGTTGAAGCTTGGGGTTCGTACTCCGGATTCGTTTCAATGTAATTTTATGTTACGAAGTAAAACTAAAGTTGCCCCCGTGCTTAATTAGGGGTGTAGCTCTACCATTCCTAACCTCGGCATTAGATGGAGGTCTGTGGTCAGCTTCACGTCCCGGTCACTTTACACCGACCTAAAAAAAAGCAGGGACTTGTTGAATAAGACGCTGTGTCGGCCTCAGAGCCGGTCTGTGGAGAAGAGAAAAATCTTTCCCGTAAAGGGAATCGAACGCCGGCCGTCCAGCCCATACCTATACCGTCTCTTTCATGTTATGAAGTAGTAAGTGACGCCCTTTTTATTTTAACCGGTTTATATTAACTTCTTGAATGCAAAAGTAAACTGCTTACGGATCCTATCTGTATTTATCAAAAAGTCACATGGGGTTTGGAGGTTAAGACCGACAGATTATATATGGAATTGGTCACTCGCCTTTAACCGCGAAATATGAGCCCCAGCTTGGGTAGGCCCCAATCCCGTTCAGGATGAAATGAAGAATAAAATCCGAAAGACGTCGGGAATCAAACGCTGGTCATCCAGTCCGTATCACGCTACATTACTGGCAAAGATACACCTGTTCCGTAATCGTCTGCTAAAGTATGCATTATAATGCGAACCCCACAATGCAAGTGCAGTAGCGAAAGCACTTCTTTATAACGACCGTACTGACGCTACTTCTGTTTGACTTGTTCCCATCGGAATTCAATTAAACTCTCGTGACTTCTTTAGTGTTACATTTGTTTCTCTTCCTCTTCGTGACATTTTTGTTCTTGTTATTTATACTATTTTCTCTCGTTTTTAAACAAAATGGACAAAAACAGCATGGCATTAGTTGACTGTTGCTGCTGCTGATACTGTTGTTCTTGTGCTGTTTCTGCAATCGGCCTTGTAGCTGCTGACACGTAAATAACAACCGGATTGAATTACATGACCTTAATGTCTATTGAGGCATGTACTGTCTTCGCTCGCTTGGAAACCGGGATCGTGGGTTCGAATCCCACTCAGGGCATGGATGTTTAGTTTGTGTGCGTGCGTTTCTCTGTGTTTGTGTACAGGTAGAGGCCTTGCGACGATCTGATCACCCGCTCAATGAGTCCTACCGAATGTGTAAGATCTAGAAAAACCGAAGTGAACGGAGAAGTTCATGGAGGTAGGCCTAGGCCCACTGGGGCTGTAGTGCCAAGGAAAAAAAGTCTATTGGATACGGATCTAGCGATAGTTTAACTTCACAATCGCACGTTATTGGTGTTTGATGATTTTTATAAAGCTTAATATTAGTTAAATGAGGTTCATTTATTTTGCCACGAAAACATGCCAAATTATTAATAAATGGGAAAGGGAAAGTTGTCACTGTGCTTAACCAATTAAGCACTACACGATGAAGGCGTATGGGGGAGTGGATATATAAACCCACATTGACCTCGGCACTAGTTGGAGGTGAGTGGTCAGCTTCACGCCCTGGCTGCTTTACCCCGGTACCCATTGGATAGGTTTTGTGGACCCCAGAGCCGATCTGGACGACGTGGAGAAGAGAAAATTCTTGACCCTACTGGGTCTCGAACTCCGACCCCTCGCTCGTCCAGCCAGTCGCTATACCGACTACGCTATCCCGCCTCATATTATCAATAAATATATTCTTGAAAATTCTCTTCTATTACGAAGTCTGGGTATACGTAATGACTGTAAATTTAAGTCTGATCCTGCTCGTTTTCCTTTTCCACGTGCAATAAATCTGTCAGGGTTAATTCGCAGTACCACTTCCCATTTTCCATCACAGACATGTTACTGATGCTGTATTTGCTTTAGCCACATCTAAGCTTGAGAATGTTTCCGATGCTCGGATCTCAGTTACGATTACTGCCTCTCATAAACTCGAACGCATCACAAAATAATTTGCAGTCCTATGTCCTACTATTTTTTTTAAACGTTCGTTATCTTTTCGTTAATTTATTGGAGAAATTACATTTCGACACCGCGTTTTCAGACGTAATTCAGATAATTTACTTTCGGTAAATGTTCATAACAGCGCTAAACGTTGTCATTGTTTTCGAAACAGCCAGTGTTCGTGTTTCTCTGGGAATAATAGTTACTTCGCTACATACAGCTCCCCCTCCAGCCACAGTCCTTCGTCTCAATGAGTTTCTTCTGCTAACGCATTTTGTAAATTGGTATATTTAGAAATATATGTTTATACTTAAATAACCTGAAGCTTTCTTCTGCTTGTTCTGTCCTTCTGTTTGTTTTACTGGTGTTAGGTGGCTCTGGTGCTGATTCTGTAACCGCCCACTGACTGCTGAGTGCAGCACGTAAATAAAGATCTGAGTTATCACTACTACCATCCTTCAACAGGGGTCTTCCCCTCACTTTCGAAAGTTTCTGAATTTTTATCGTTTGGGCCTATTTCCCATTTGGAAGTTTTCTAAGCCTTTAACGTCTGAGAGCATCTAAAACTGCTGGATTCCACGAAACATGAATCAAATGCAAGAATTCAACATGCATCGCACTGTGCAGTATATAAATCCCCGGGGAAAAGGAATACACATTTGCCAAATGTGCAGAACTTGCATTGCACAACGATCCCACGGTTAGGCAGAAAAAAAGTGGCGGGATTACGTATCCCAGGGCGATGACGTTCAATGCCACGCAAGCAGCCCTATCACTATCGTGACATCACTGTTCCTGGCCTGACGCACGAGTCCTTGATATAACACCGTGTAGATCTGCGGTGACTACTCATCTTGCTCTCCGTAAACAGCGCCATTATTTCTGTACGTGTCTGCTTGGGAGAGACGAGCGAAGGCAGTGTCCTCACTTTAATCATCTAAAAATGAACTACGCTATTACTTAGACGGCTTGTCAGAGTAAAGCCAAGGGCCAGGAGATGAGATCCTAACTGAAAGCAGAGTCTCAAATAACTGACCGACTGATAAGGCGCATCGCGAACTTCAGGACCTACGACATAAAAAGCTCACTGACGAGTTTTTCCAGTGTAGTTACGTTACAAACATCGCCCACTGTACACTTCTGCGGTATATGAACCAACTAAACAACTCTAATCGACGGTAATTGGACAATGTGAAACGTGTCTGTTCACCAGTGGAGCTCGCGTCGGAATGTGATGCTGGCGTTTTCGAGATGTTACAAATCGCCAAGGCAGATGGGGCCATGCTTGTTGCGCCCTTAAAGTCTTCTGCTTCAGTTCGAATCTTCGGTTTATAGCGACGGAATATCTCTGTGGCAGGCCTATTTCTCAGCATGGGCGTTACAGGGGCTGTTTCCAAGCAGAGGAATGTGGGAAGGAGTCAGAAGTTCCATGCGGAGAAAATTAAGGCTGACTTTAATGAGGAAGTTGTTAAACGTTTTTCTATTTAGGAGAGAATATTTTTCAATAATTTTAATTCTTAATATTAACGACCGGTGTATTTTTGTTTTAATTTTAATTTTAAATGTGGAGGGGGTAGATGCTTGGCTTTTCCCTCCCTACTTCCGGTGTCATATTTCTTGGTCCCAGAAAGGCAGACTGGGCCTTAAAACCAACCACTTTTAAATTATTCACTCAGCCACCGCATACTGCCATTTCTCGGGATAAACTCAACATCTTTACGCATCAATATACTGTCACAACTGGTAATTTAATTAGCTAAATTTAATAAAAACATTTGTTTTATTGGTGACATATATGTCTTAGCATTCACGATAATTTCCATTTGGGTGACGGTGACACGCAAGAAAATAATCTGAAACCCCGTAGACAAACTTTCTGGATCAGAAATGTGCCCCTCAAAAAATGACAAGTAGTGGCCATATCAGCAGCACAAATAACGTACACAGTACCGAGATGGCAACTTAAAATTAATCGAGACAGTAACGGCAAGTATGGAGTTCACAGCATAAGAATAAATCCGCACTGCAACAGCTAACGTCTAATTCTACTTCTTACGCCTTCCGCAGATTGCAGTCTGTTACAGTCTGTCGTTCTAAGTAGCTCGTGCTGTTTAATTTATTTAAGAAGCCTGGAGAGTGATTGTTCACTGACTGCAACTCTCCTCTCTATATCTGTACTGTAGTCTCTCTTACACAACAACATGCAAAAGTGACTAAAGTAGCCGTCTATTCTGTACCTTTCTCTCACGGATTACATTCAAATATGGTACAGCGGGAACGTGAAAGGTTCAACAAAAGTTCAACAGAATTTCAGCACACATCAATAAATATGAAACAACATAAAGCCATAACGCTTTCTGCTCGTATCCGGTAGACGTCCCGTTCAAAAATCTGGCGACCGGGACGCCGACTATCTTCAATTTCCTTCGTTTTCCTCAGCCCCTCCATGAAAATCTCAATAAAGCCAGGAAGACCGCTTCCTTCCATACCCCTTCCGAATCATTTGCCCACAAAGTGAGAATGTACTGTTTGAAGTATGTGGTCTCTCCAAATAAAACACGAACCAACCAACCCACCTACTGGTTATCGCAACCACTTCTGAGTCCTTCAGATTGTGGTTCGCCTAATGTCATAATCAGATGAAACATCTCCGGAATTTGAATAAGGTACATCAACAGACTTAACAGTTATTAAGTTCGTTTAATGACGCCATTTGTTCAAAATTGTGGAGCCAAAACAGAGCTTTAAAAACTGCAATCTTTAAACAGTATGTCACGATTGGCCTGTACACAAACCATGACAACACTGTTCCAGAGAGCGAAAAGGAAGCAACAAGTCACTCTTACTAAATAAAACAAAAGCAACCTTTCAAATGCGCCATAATTAGATTCATGCCATTCCACGTACCGTGAGAAAATTAAATCGTCCCAACACACCACGATGGGAACGAAAATGGCGCCAGACTGTATTTATAAATATGCCCGACATTTACATTTACATTTACAAGACGAACATTCCACGATCAGATTATATGATACAGGAATGGCAAATATTCCACATGCCTTGTTACCAAGTACCTAAAATTGTCTTGCATTCGATTGGCGGTTTGAACTAAAACGTGCCCCCCACCTGTAAAACAATACAAGGGAAGGAGACTATCTTACTTTCAAAACAAATTCTTTGTGTTTAAAGATGGCAATTCCGTCTCTTGTGGAAGCGGGTTGGAGTTCGTCCACCTGCGAGTCGTAGAAGGCGATGATGCGAGAACCCGGTGCCTGGGGATATAACTGGATCACCCTATCACCGGGGAACATAAATACAGAAACATGGTCCTCCAGGTTGCAGGTTAGACGCAAGGCTGACGACTTTGTTCTGTAAAAAAATACTCCGCAGAACTGAAACCCAGATGGTCTAATCCACGACGGAACAGACAAGTCTGACAGAATCTTCTAAGGAAAGCTATGGCCCAAACGGGCTGTTTTGCCAAAGATGATGATATGGTAACTCGCTCTACACCGACGGTCGCGTCCTCCCTTGTTTCTCCCACTTCCGAGTTCAAAGCTATCCCACCATCCATCAGCCTCTCAGCAGCTGGAACAACGCTGTAATATAAAAACGAAAACAACCAAGCGATTTCAGGCCTCACTTTACTGCAGCCCTTATCAGTTTGTTTCGATCAGGTAATGCAAACGTCGCAAAGTAACTAAGCAATTCCGCTACTGCCCTTACTGCTGCACTTACGTCTGATTCGGATCACCTGCTACGTCGTACAGTAACCAAGCGTTTACAGTATTAACTTTATTGTGGCCCTAATCTTCTGTAAGATCAGCAGATCCAAGATAATAAATAACCAAATAACCAAGCTATTTAAATATTAATTTCACTAGGGTCCTTAATTTCTGGTTTGGATCACTTCCAATCGGCGTCGCAAGATAACCAAATAACAAGCGCCATCAATGTTCACTTCTCCGCGAAATGGACTTCACACGCAACACACAATGCCTAAAAAATGTACCCATTTTCATTCAGATAAAACCCACACTGTACACTTTAGGGAAGTGTGATATTCGGAACACACTATGGGGAAGAAATGCTTTGTGTCCGGGGAAGGCACTGCTAAGAGCGGACAATAACAAAAGGAAAAAAACTGGTGCAAGTGTTTCTGGTTGCATATCTCGGTAATGCCATGCCCTACTTCTGGAAGAGATACGCTTTCTTGGTGCTCACCTTAATCTTCAGGGACACCCAACAAGTGCAAGTGAATGTGATGTTACGTCAGAATACGCCGAGAACCCAACAGTTCATTCTTCCAGTATAATGGAAATGTGTACATAACATCTCTTTCGTAGTACAGTGATCTCCGGACGCACATTGCACACATTCGACCTCCTGTTTGTTTCATGAATATCATTATACTTTAGCAAGCGACATCTTCACCGTTACACTTTCTATAACTGTGAACCACATTTTAAGATCTAAAACCAATGTTACAGGTAATTTCCTTTTATTGCCGTGCTTATGAGAAAGGCCACAAGAGGCCGAAACATGTATGGCTATACATCTGACTTACTGTACGAGTAATACATTTGTTACACTGGATGACTTATTCCTCTTACTTACTTACTTACTCTGGAGCTGAGCCCTTCTGAAGGAGCCGCCAATTCTGTAGCTATTCAAGAATTTCCCAGTATTTTGTGGAACCAGAAGGTACATTACCGTGTTCACAAGAGCCCTCCACTGGTCACTATCCTGCGCCAGATCAATGCAATCCATATCATATCATCCCATCCTATATCTTTAAGATCCATTTTAACATTGTTCAACCACCTACGCCTTGGTCTTTCCAGTGGTTCTTTCCTTCTGGCTTTCCCACCAATATCCTATACGCATTCCTCGTCTCCCCATTCGTGCTACATGCCCTGCCCACCTCATCCTCCTTGACTTCATCATTCTATTTATACTTGGAGAAGAGTACAAGTTATGAAGCTCCTCATCATGCAGTTTTCTCCAACCTCCTGTCACTTCATCTCTCTTCAGTCCAAATATTCTCAACCCCCTGAGTCTATGTTCCTCCCTTAATGTCAGAGACCAAGTTTCACACCAATACAGAACCACAGGAAAAATTATAGTTTTGTATATTCAATTTTCCTCTAATAATAATAATAATAATAATAATAATAATAATACGCATGCGTATGAAACCCATAAACACAACTCTAGCTCTCAAACTTTCCTATACACTCTTCTCAAAAGTTTCCCGTTATAAACTGGTAATAAATAATTCAGATAAAATTATAAGGGATTTAAATACACGGGCACTAAAAATGAAAAACTTCATTTTAAATGTTTGGGTTTGAGGGACGAGCGCGGATGAAGCACAAATTCAGTTCGTGTAACAAAACCGCCAACATCCCCATACAATTTTAGCAGGGTTTCATAACTTGGCTGACGTGTTTTCTTGTGACACCGAGTATCGGCTCAAGTGCTTCAAGTGGTAAGCTGAAAATAAATCACGTTTATAAGACTTCGCTAGAACGATAAGGAAAAGCACGGTCAAGTAATGTAAGCTGGTCAGTTGTAAATAAATCACATTTACGAGATTTCAACCATGATGATAATATTATCTGTCCGTGTCGAACTATATAGCGTCGAATGATAGACCTGTTGAATGATTGAATGGAAAGGACTTGGAAGAAACAGAACGTGGCATAACCGAGGAACTATCCCAGCATCTGCCTGCATACGACGGTGTCTCTGCTAACATTAGAATCTAGTACCACAGGAATTTACCGCTACACCGCCGATTCTGATGAAAATAACAAAGAAGGATCGAGTACGGCAAGTGTGCCCAGTTCAACATACATCACGTTTAATTTCAACTAGGAAAATAAATAAGGTATTCCCCAGAGAGTCGGCGCTGATGTCCGAAAAAATTAACGGAACCTCTCGCTAACGTTATCCCAGTCAGCTTATAAACTGTGACAACTTGCTACCTAAGGAACAAGGCTGCAAAATACACCACTTGCACCGAGAAACTGCCATCTATGCTGGTAAAAACTGTGACAATGTTCGGTCAATATGGCTAAGTGTGGTGCCGACTTGCTCATATGCATTTCCACAGGAACTGTACAGAAAGTACTAACTGAAAAATATGAAAACGCGAAGTCCGGAAATGATCCGAACAGAACTTGTCACTTTTTATAGTGTGGGAGTACCTGCAGGAAGCATTTGAAAGGTTTCGCATTTAGGCAATGCCAGAACCAAAAACACTTCGTGCGAAATCAAGAGTCGTAAAATCCGACTTTTTTTACTTAAACATAAACACAGTGAAAATTTTATAGACAAACTGGTGACATAATTTAATTTCTTCCGTTACAAGGGCGTGCTGAAAATTAATCTGAGAGAAAGGCGGTGCGATACATGAGCTTCAAGGGTTGCGTCGGGAGGTGGAATTTATGAACTCCTACCTAAGTACTAATGCATTCACGAATCACCCATCACCTCCGAATTCAATGCGTATATACGATTCTCTACCGCCTGCTATCTACCATTGCTAATGTCACTGCTGCATTTCACAGCCCAATACTCCGGTGTTACAGCACCATCCGAGGGAGGAACTTGATATTCTCCACAGATGTAAGCTGACTGGGTACCTAGTCTCCTCAGATGTAAGGTGAGGAGTACCAAGTCTCCACAGACGTAAGCTGAGTGGGCATTAAGTCTCCACAAATGTAAGTTGAGTGGGCACTAAGTCTCCACAGATGTAAGCGGGGGGGAGCACAGCACTGGGTCTCCAAAGATGTAAGCTGACTGCGTAGTAGGTCCCAACAGATGTAAGAAGAGTGGGTACTGAGTCTCAACAGATGTAAGTTGACCGGGTACTAAGTACTCTTCATGCTTGTTTCTAAATGGCAATACCGTAAGCATAACGCTGACATCGCTCAAGCATTACGTTCTAAGAGTACCTTGCAGGCAGAGATTGTGCGTACGCCCCTTTGAGTCTGCTGTACATCACTGAAGTTCACGTGGTATTTGTTTTAACCAATAGCGGCATTCTGCAAGCCTATTGTACAAGGTAATATGCAATCAACTAGAGCATACAAAATTCCTGTCATAGGTTTAGAATGCGCCGCACTGATCAAAGAGCTGCTATAAAGAGGAATCTGGATGTTAACAGATCCAAAAATAGTTATACGGACTAATATTTTCAGTTGATAACGCAGTCCTTTCTCCTCTGTTATTGATAACAGGGTAGCACCACACAGTAGGTTTATACGGCCACCTGATAAAATTTCTAAAATTTTCAATGGAGTAAGCTAATTAATGAAACGTGACGAAATGTTACTCAAACAGAACGTGTCCCAGCAGCAAAATAATTTGAATACAAACTGGATAACGTTATATAGGACCTTAGCATAGCACTTATCGATACTTTTGTCCTGAAACCTCGCTATAAAAAGCATACGTTTGTTTGTCAGTTCTACCTTCTTGAAAATAGGAAAACAAAGTATGATCGCAGCCAAATTATATCCGAATACTAAATTTAAATAATCAATTCTTACTGCATAACTGCAGTTCATCTTCATAAAAAGCGCTTCATAATAATTCAGACAACCTAGTACTCATAAAATTAGTTGTTTTCAAGCGCTGCTTATAGCCTCATTCCATGGAGCTTAGCCCTTCTTGAGAAACCGTAAGTTGCGAGCTAGTCAGTAATTTCCCAGCATTTTATGGAATCCGAAGTTTCCCTAGTCTTCATAAGAGCCATTCACGGGTCCATATCCTGAGCGAAATCAATCCAGTCGTAATAGAATAATTTTAGTAGAAACTTACATGCCTCTTGGCTCAAGGGTCCTCTTAAGGACCTTGACCTCTCTTACTACACACGATTATTCTTCTTACTGTTTGCCTTTTGCCGCCATCTCTTCACTTTCAGCCATTTTAAAACATCGTCTACATCTTCCAGCTATCTCATTTTGGGCCCTACCACTTTCCTTCCACCTTCTGGCCTACAGTGACACACTTTCTACGCATATGATTAGAATGTATCAAATGCCCCAATCACTCTAACTTTGTCCATCTAATTTATAGTACCAGAAAGAGCCTGTATACAATTTCGTCACTCCTTGATTAGTTGCGATTCTCCAGACCCCCTTTTCAGTTGCTGGTTTCAAAATTTCCTCATCCACATACTCAACTTAACTCCATCCTTTTCACACATGGACCAGTCCCACATCCACACATCAACACTGGTTTTAACACTGCTTTGTACAAAGAGATCAATGATGGTCGCGGTGCAAGGGCCAAATTACTATGGCCCACCTTTACACATACATCAACTGCACTTAATCCGTCAGCAAAAGTCGAGAATCTTTTCTGCAAGAAGTACTTTCCGAACTGAATTTTTATATTATATGGGAAACCTCCATAAAATCCACTGCGTATTACACTGTTATTTTTCGGTTATTTAAAGGCGCTAATTCAATTACATAGATCATGTATCTGGAATGAGATGGGAAGATAAATGTAGAATAAGCATCTGGAACGGGGCAGTTGTGGAACATTTCAAGGTCATACTACCAGCATACGCATGTAGAGGATGTGAGAACCGCCCCCCCCGGCTTGTCTAAAAAGTAGATGACGTCATGTGGGCCTACAGCGCGGCTGAGGAAGAGCGTAACAGTTCGGTCCATTGCGACTGTTACGGCACGTCATAGCGAATCTGTAATGTAAACAGCGGCTGCTTCTACAAGGTGTGGCAATAAAGAAACCGGATTACTTTTATGACTCATTTCCGGCCACGTCATTGACGAAGAGGAGGGTAGGGCATTGACCCTTGGACTTCCCTCTACCGTCACACAAAGTTTCATTCACGTGCATCGGTTAGTCTGGCCGCGACCATTGTTAGAAGCGGATCGTGTTTCTGAGCTCCGTCGGAATAATGCTGAGTGCTAATGCAGAACAACGTGCTAACATCAAATTCCTCACAAAACTTGGAAAATCTGCCACTGAAACTTACAATTTGTTGACAGAAGTATATGGTGATCAGTGTCTATCTCGCACGCAAGTTTTCGAGTGGTTTAAGAAGTTTATGGAGGGTAGGAAAAACGTCGGGAACGATCCAAAATCGGGCCGTCCTCCCACTGCGAAAACTCCAGAGAATGTGGAGAAGGTCGCTAGAATTGTTCGAAGAGATCGTCGACTGAGCATTCGAGCAATTTCTGAACTTACGAACATCAATAAGGAAAGTGTTAGACAGATTTTGCACGACGATCTGGGCATGAAAAAGGTGTGTGCTAAAGTGGTGCCAAAAATCCTTACCCCCCAGCAAAAGGAACATCGAGTGAATTGCTGTGTTGACACTCTTGAAAACATTGAAAATGATCCTGATTTCTTCCAAAACGTAATTACGTGTGACGAAACTTGGATTCTTCAATATGATCCAGAGACTAAGCGACAATCCATGCATTGGAAGAGCCCCAAATCCCCTAGGAAGAAGAAAGCGCGCATGAGCAAGTCCAAATTCAAAGCAATGATGATTGTTTTTTTCGATATCCGGGGGGTAATCTACATTGATTGGGTGCCTGAAGGTCAGACTGTCAATCAGGTTTATTATAAAAATGTTTTGACGTACCTCCGTGAACGTGTGCGACGAAGGAGACCAGACATGTGGAAGAATGCCTCATGGGTTCTTCATCACGACAACGCGCCAGCACACAACGCGCTATCTGTGAAGAGGTATTTGGCAAAAAACAACATTCCAGTGATGGAACATCCACCGTATTCTCCGGACCTAGCACCGTGCGACTTTTTTCTCTTCCCAAAAATCAAGTCTGCGCTGAAAGGGACCAGGTTCGAGTCCGTGGATGCAGTGAAAGCAAAAGCGACGCAACTCTTGAAGAGCATAACACAAGATGACCTGCAGCACTGCTTCCAACAGTGGAAAATTCGCATGGAGCGGTGTAGGGATCGGGGAGGGGACTACATTGAAGGGGATAACATTTCGACTGTCTGATTTTTTTTAATAAAGGGTTAGAGCATGAATCCGGTTTCTTTATTGCCACACCTTGTACATGGCCACGCGACTGATCCATGGGTCCGCTACTTCTAAGCCTGGCTACGACACTCCGAAAACATTTCGCGTATTTAAATGTGAGGACGTTAATCACAAAACGATAATTTGGATGCAATTTTATATTCCCACGGCGATGATTTCGAATGTGGTCTTCTGGGTTACGGTATCACGTATGTAGTTGTGGACGGCGGAAGCGACATAGTTATCGCCCAGCAGATGATTTCATTGTGTGCTGCTCACAAATATTATGACACGTACTCCACACGTCAAAAGCGTGATTATACTTCTCACCAATTACAAATTAATATTCATGAGCGCATATTGTCCATCACTTATGGAGCTGAACCCTTCTTGAGAAGCCGCCAATTGTGCGACATTTTACGGAACCCGAAGGTTCATTCACAAGAGCCCTCCACTGGGCACTATATTGAGCCAGATCAATTCAATCCATATCATATCATCCCATTCTATATCTTTAAGATCCACTTTAACATTGTCCAACCACCTACACCTTGGTCTTCCTAGTGGTTTCTTTCTTCTGGCTTTCCCACCAATATCCTATATGCATTCCTAGTCTCCCTATTCGTGCTACATGCTTAGCCCATCTCATCTCCTTTGAGTTGGTCATTCTAATTATACTTGAAGAAGAGTACAAATTTGCCGGTCACGGTAGCCGAGCGGTCTAAGGCATGTACTGTCTTCGCTCGCTTAGAAACCGGGATCGCGGGCTCGAATCCCACTCAGAGCATGGATGCTTAGTTTGTGTGTGTGCGTTTTTCTGTGTTTGTGTACAGGTAGAGGCCTTGCCCAAGGAGTCCTACAGTATGTGTAAGATCTATAAAAACCGAAGTGAACGGAGAAGTTCATGGAGGTAGGCCTAGGCCCACTGGGGCTGTAGTGCCAAGGAGGGATGGGGGGGAAAGCGTACAAATTATGAATCTCCTCATTTTGCAGTTTTCTGCAACCTCCTGTCACTTCATCTCTCTTCGGTCCAAATATTCTCAACACCCTGTTCTCAAACACCCTCAGTCTATCTTCCTCCCTTAATGTCAGAGACCAAGTTTCACACCCATACAGACCACAGGCAAAATTATAGTTTTCTATATTATAATTTTTGTGTTTTTCGAAGGCAGACGAGAAGACAAAAGGTTCTGAACTGAATGGTAGCAAGCATTACCCGAGTTCAATCTCCTCTTAATTTCTTCCTGAATCAGGTCTCGATTTGTTATAGTCGTTGCATCAACTATTCGCAAAAGTACAAATATCGTAAAAGGTAAAGTTGTCCCTGTGCTTAACTAATTATGCACTACGCCATGAAGACGTATGGGGGAGTGGACGTATAGATTTGGACGTGAGCAGTAAGCTTCAATCGCTCAAATCGGTACCCCACTGGATAGGAGGCTGGGTGGGCCCCAGAACCAGTCTGGACAACATGAGGAAGAGAAATCTTACTCTTACTGGGACTCAAACTCCGACCCCTCGATAATCCAGCCCGTAGCCAGTCGCTATACTATCCGGCTCATATTCTAATTCACATTTTATTACACTTCCCGCAATCTAGTTTTGTTCACTCTGATTCATATTTATTTAAGCCTCAGTCATTATATCTTAAACACGGGATACTGAGAATACCAATGACCTCATCACTTAGTACAAGCACCACAAACCCTATCGTTATCACATGATTTAACACTACGAAAGGTCAGAAACGTCGATTCCACAAAAACGCCGCGGATGAAAGAGAAACAAGTCCACCACAGCTCCAACAAGAAACGGCTTTATCGACCTACAAACAAGAGTTTCTTCTGGCAGCATCAAACTCCTATCTTGTGTAAGGTGGATCTGTTTAATATCTACATCAGCACATTTAACGCATGAAAATCATCAACAAGTCGAAGAGACGCTAAAAAAAGGGATATACAGTCCAAGCTATACAGGATTCATTAAGAATATTTCTGGGCGTCTGAGATCATCCGGGCATGAAAATAGAATAAGTAACAAGGAATTTCATAATCTCTGCTCTTCATCATATATTATTAGGTTTATCAAATAAAAAGTTCTGGGAAGAACTAATTGCATACGTTCGTCTGATACAACATGGACGGCATACAAAAAGTCGCGTTCAAGAATTCTTCTACTCTTGTGTGTATTTGTTGCCGCAGTAACGTTCTTACCCACCAGTTGCCTAGCAACGATTGGGGTTACACATACAGACACGCAGATTGATAGGAGTGTTTATGAAATATGCCGTTAAGATGGGTTCAGGTGTCATGACGTACACACTAAATTCCATAAAGTTTGGTTCAGGCATTCAAAAGATTATTTTGGGATACACAGAAAGCACGATGATCTCATAAGACTACTTTTGTCTTGAAAATAAGGAAAGTAGGCTAACTGAGGATAAGCGGCAGGGAATGAAGCACGCATATGATAAAAATGCATGCAAATGTTTGGTCGGAAAACTCGGAAAAGAAAAAGACTGCTTCATAGATCTAGACGCAGACGGTGAAATGATGTTAACTGGTTTCATCTTGTGACCCCCAGGAACAATTGGGTTCCTTAGAAGGCCAGGCACTGCTCGAATAGCTGAACTACAGTTAGTAAAGGTAAAGGTAAAACTGCCCCCCCTCCTTAACTAAATAAACACTAATCCATAAAGGCGTATGGAGGAGTGATGTATAGAGCCACATTTTCTTGACCTAAGCACTAGTTGGTTGTGAGTGGTCAGCTTCACTACTGACAAAAAAAAAATTCTCCATGCAGGTATGGGCATTATAATCTTTTTTCGCGGATATAATAATTTGTTTTGAATATAACAAATCTGTCTCTATTAGAGTCAACTTACAGACCACAGAACATATTTTTATTACTATCACACTACATGTTTCGACCTCAAGAGGGCATCCTCAGGTGTACGAAAACAGTATAATTACACGCAATCACATTTGTCTTCTCACTTATTCGATCCTGTATCTTATTCAGGCCCACGCTCAATAATATATACTGATCAGTAGCCATCACAAGGACCGTAACAGATCCAGCAGCATCAGAGGACGCGGAAGAACAGCGAGACCTCCAAAAAGTGAAATGTGCGATCAGTATAATAAAATTTGAACTTTAATTCATGAACTTTTAACCTATAATATAATTAAACAAGTTAAAGTGAACTTGACGCAGTGATGAGCGTAAGTAGGAAGTGACTGAATAACAAGTGAAAGTGAAAGCATAACTAGTGATCTGTACTGAAATTCGATTCACAAATTTAAAATTTTTAAATTTTAACTTTTGACATTTAGAATAATATTTTAACTTTTGTTTTGTGAGAGGAGCTTGATATATTATTGAGCGTGGGCCTGAATAAGATACAGGATCGAATAAGTGAGAAGACAAATGTGATTGCGTGTAATTATACTGTGTTCGTACACCTGAGGATGACCTCTTGAGGTCGAAACATGTAGTGTGATAGTAATAAAAATATGTAGTGTGGTCGGTAAATTAACTCTAATATTGATTAAATACACAACAGGATGCAAGAAACAATTAAAATCTGTCTCTCTCTAAGATACACAGCCCATCACAACGCCGAATAGCATTACCTACTGCAGTGGCAGTAGCAGCAAAATCACATGACTGTATAAACAACAGATGGGTCATTAATGTCAGCGACCGGTCACCAGTGTGACAGTAACATATAAATAACGTCAGTGGCTTAGAGCTAAATGATAAATATTTAGACTTCGGTGAGTTCACGACCACGCTAAACATTTTCCTACAACGCGACAATTTTTTACTCTATCGGCTTCTCCTTTCACCACAGGCACAAGATGATGATAATGAGGATCAGGGCTTGTAAAATAAACTGATAAACTGAGGGCAGTTAATTTTGTAAGCCGGAGAGGGCTTGCATATTTACAGTACAGAATTTGTTTCTCTTTAGTAGTGTTAATAAGGTGCCGGGATAGCGTAGTCAGTATAGCGACTGGCTATGGGCTGGACGACCGAGGGGTTGAAGTTCGAATCCCGGTAGGGTCAAGAATTTTCACTTCTACAATCGTCCAGACTGGCTCTTTGCCAGGGGTAAAGCGGCCGGGGCGTGAAGCTGACCTCTCGCCTGCAACTAGTGCCGAAGTCAAGAAAATGTGGGTCTATACATCCACTCCTCTATACGTCTTCATGGCGTAGTGCTTATTTAGTTGAGCACAGGGACAAATTTATTTTACATTTTTAACAATGTTATAAAAATTTTGGCAGCATCCTTCTAAACTTCCCTTACGTAAAATGAAATGTAGCTACTATATATTTCTGGTGAATGATATCAAGTTAAAAGTAATGTACGAACTGAGGCTAGCATATATGAAAATAAGTTTTCACATCTACAAAGTTTTAAATAAAAGTTCGAAGTTCTTTTTTTATTGCTAGTGGGGTGGGACTAAGTCCCTTGTACTGCGGCCACTTCTGACCTATTGTACCAGCCCCAGATGATAGGCGAGGGTGACTGCAGTAATTGGTGGAATGAAGATTGGCAGGGGAAACCGAAGTACTCGGAGAAAACCTGCCCCAGCGCCACTCTGTGCACCACAAATCCCACTTGACCAGACCCGGAATCGAACCCGGGCAGCCGCGGTGGGAAGCAAGCGACTAACCGCTTGATCAATGGTGCGGACTAAAGTTGATCTCTATCGTCACATGTCTTTCAAGTTCAACAAGGTCATGTGAAAGAAGACTCTGAGAGATGAATCTTGTTACATCTATGAATATCATCGTTATATAATAACCTAACACGATAACCTAAGGGTGAAACTAGACGGAACAGCACATGCCACAACATTCTGCTGATATCAGCTATTTTTAGTACAGATCTAACTTTCCTCCATGCGTCACGGACACTATCGTTCTGTACAACGTGAGATGTTTTAAAAACGAAATTAACTACACTTCCTCACTGTCAGTACTTATTTCTAACAGTTTCACTTGCGATTCTGGAAATACAATTGCATTAATAAACAAGTTGTGGAAAAAACTAATCGCCCACTTCCCCTTGATACGACACGGGCCGCATGAAAAATGACGCCTCCAACATTCTTCGTTGCAGTGGGAGCGTGTTTACCGAGTCGTTGCCTAGCAACGATAAAGGGATACACAGTCTCCTTTGATACAACAAGGGCCGTTTAGAAAACGATGCGTCTGATAATTCCTCTACTGTTGTGAATTCGCCGCCGTGGGAACGTGTTTACGAAGCCGCTGCCAAGCAACGAAACACACAGACTGATGGGAGGGATTTACGAAGTACGCCGTTGCGATGGGCTCAGGTAGATACCAAGTTTGATAAGACTGGTTCAAGAATTCCAAAGCTGATGGAAGGGATACACACACAGACGGAAACGGATCTCACAACCCTACTTTCGTTTTTTTTAAAACAGGGAAAGCATGCTAGAAGGGAGGCCAATACTTTTCTTAAATTAGCAATCCGAAAACGCGAAATTCTTAGAAACGCAGTTTCGAATTCCACGTGGGCCATCTCATACGTCATATACGGTGTTTCAAATCGGAGTTTATGTATACAGCATTTATACAACGTCCCGAACATTCAATGTAGTGATTTAAGAGTTTCTTTGGAACAAAACCGAATTACTTCCCACACAAAGCCATTCCGAAACATTCACTATTATCTATCTATGGCTCTACAACCCTTTGTTGGGCCTTCGCCGGTTTTTTAGTTTCTTGATCTTTTATACAATCGGTAGGACTCCTTGGAGGGGGATTACCCCGTCACAAAGCCGCTACCTGCACACAGGACAGCACAAACATAAAAAATCCATGCCTCGAACCGACGATCCCAGTGTTCGAACACAGTTCATGCCTCAGACAGCACGGCCACTGTGATGGGCGGAATATTCACTACCACTACTACTACAAACACTTTACCTGGCCAAACGAAAATATCATTAATCAAACTTACGGGTAATTACATTTTTATTTAACTATAAATATCCTAAATAAATTTACACAGCCGGCAACACATCACTCCACATGCAAATTCGGTTTACGTATGGGCATATATTTCAGAAGCCTTATCCGGTTTCGTCAGACTGCGGACAGAACGCTCCGGACAATATCTTGCAGCAAAGCGTGACTATGTCATTCAAGGTCATGATTCACGCTTAATTTACACTCGCCGCATTAACTTCTTACGTAGCGGGTAAGAATGCGATACTGTATCAGTGTTAGGAAGCTAAACTTCAGCCATGTGCACATCTGTAGGCGTCTCCAAAAGAACACGAACGTATCCTCAACATGGAGCAAGATTCACGGTCAACGCATCTATACCACTGGCGCCACTATCTTCGTGAACAAAGGAAATTTATCGCGCAGAATTGTAGGTTTCACAATGTGATGTTCATCATCCATAGCATACACAACACACGAGCACAAAAAATGTCCACATGGGAAAGAAACTGCTACAAGATGGTAATTACACGTGCGTATATCATTCCATTACACTGCGCAGCGTAATGCTACAGCAGATCGCAGTCCGACATGTACAGTAGGTACGACACACATGGTATAAAGGCACCGGCACTACATGTTACCCACCACAAATACCATTCATAATGCGTCCTACTCCAGAAACTTCCATACAATAAACACCACAGCCACAGGAGTCTAAGAAGACAGGTTTTCTAGCCCTGCATCACAACTTAAACCACTAGGCAGAATACGCGTACAATCTCTCCAAAGTTCACTGCAACAGTTCAGCGGGAAATGGCAGACTTCTACAATATTTTCTATTTACAGCGCACAAGGTGAAGATATTCGGAGCCTTTCAGGAACGTCACTTTCACTCTAGTGAAATAACACATTTTATGGGTTAAGTTAAGAACTGGTTATGAAAACATTTTATTAACGTCGTGTTAAGAAATAAAAACACATTGAATCAACAGACCTTTATAGACAAGAGATAAAGACAACAGTGGCAAAACAAACTTGGGACTGGTTGAAAATGGAGGGAATTCAACAGGAATGGTGGAAGATTACATGGAATTTTCGAAATCTCCAATTAATGCTGCAGGCACGCTTGGCAAGCAAAGCCTCACATCCGTACTTGAACAACAGCCACTCTTTGTAGGTAACAGGGCAGATGTATACTGCATTATAAAGGCAGAAGTATTGAACGAATACACTAAAATGTGGGGAGAGTGAACGAAACAATAACAACTTGTCCGGGCACCGCAGTCTGAAGGGGCAGGGGAGGGACGAAAAAGACAGACACGACGCCAAAACAAAGCTAGAACCGTATTACAAATACCATCACGCCGGCTGAACATCGATATTTGGTGCTGCACTACTCGGGATCGCACTTCCATCGTCAGCGTGTGTTACGTCCCTATTGATGTAGAATTAGTAACCACATGTTTTTTTTCTTTCAGTTTTCGTAGTCCACTTTGCGTGCTAAAATGAAAGCACACGATGTCCTTGGGCCAAGCAACTCGCCAGTAACAAGCAGCATTGTTCACTGCTTTAACAGACGTGTTAATAAAGCAGAAATAGATCTCAGAATATTCCGTCTCCGGTTAAAGCGTACTGACAACATTTCACTGCACTGTTGCCAAATTTACACCTCATGCTACATTTGCTTCTATCTGTATCAGGAAAGGTACAAAACAGTGTATTTAAAGGATGTTTCTGCGAGGACATGGTGCTACATGCGTAACAGACAACTAATACAACCAACACGATACTCACTGGGTAATACATTCCCGGCTGTGGCGGAAGAAAGAAAGCCCCTGAGCCCCACAGTTTGGCTGCTGAAGATGAACGGCTAGCACATAGAATCCCGCTGTACCAAAGGCACACACTTCGCCCCCTTCACTAAGGCTAAAACCTAGCCCTAGTTCCTCTCCCTTAAAAACGAAAATAACTTTTTCACTCTTTCTAAATATGCGTCGACATAAAAACACACACAGCTTGTACAAAAACTCTTCTTTATTTTGCTTTCATACACACACACAGCCTTCTTCGCTTGGGGTCAAGCCACTAAGCACTAAAAACTACCTCTCGCTTGTATGACCGAGCGGCGGCCTGCTACTTGCGTCTGTCTGCTTGCCTGCCCGACCCTCTACCGAAGACTCGCTTTTACCCGCCCTCCCGCCGAACAACCCAGCCAGCAGAATGCAGATCAATGAATTTTCCCTTCTCCCTGCTGCTGCCACGGCCTTCTATTACCAACATCACGACACAGTTGCTTCTGTGGCCCACCAACCGCTGCAGTGCAATCCGCGTTCACCACGACATCTGTTGACCGTGTCCGTAACTACTTCACAGCTTCAACACTGCGGATTTCGCAAGCGTTCCTAGAATTAGTCACTTGCTTACTCATGGAGCTGAGCCCTTCTGGAGGAGCTGCAAATTCTGCAGCTACTCAAGAACTTACCAGCATTTTGTGGAACCCGAAGGTTCATTACCGTGTTCACAAGAACCGTCCACTGGTCTGTATCCTGAGCCAGATCAATCTAGTCCATACTATCCCTTCCTAACTCTCCAAGGTCCATTTGAATATTATCTACCCACCCTTGGTCATCCCAGTGGTCTCCTTCCATCTGGCTCTCCCACCAATATCCTATATGCATTCCTTTTCTCCCCCTTTTGTGCTACATGCCCTGCCCATCTCATCCTCCTTGACTTGATCATTCTAATTATACTCGGTGAAGAGTACAAGCTATGAAGCTCATCATTATGCAGTTTTCTACAATCTCCTGTCACTTCATCTCTCTTCGGTCCAAATATTCTCCTCAACACCCTGTTCTTAAACACCCTCAGTCTATGTTCCTCCCTTAATGTCAGAGACCAAGTTTCACACCCATACAGAACCACAGGCAAAATTATAGTTTTGTATATTCTGATTTTTATGGTTTTGGACAGCAGACGAAAAGACAAAAGGTTCTGGACTGAATGGTAGCAAGCATTACCCGAGTTCAATCTCCTCTTAATTTCCTCCTGAATCAGGTTTCGATCTGTTATCGTTCGTTGTCCCCAAATATCTGAATTGTGCCACATTTTCAAAACATCTGTTTCCTATCTTTATATCATGATTTTGCCCTGCATTTTGGTGACGAGACAGAAACATATACTGATAAAACAAAATGACCACTTCCCTGTGCTTGATACTCACTCGCATTCCAGAATTAAGGCTGAACTCTGCAGTGTATCAACTGTGATCCTGGGAACAGTGACTCGCGGAAAGGATTCAAGGAACAAAATGACTGAATTAAAACATCCAGCTAGGATCAATAACCTCGTACGGGCACATATTGTAGATCATTTATGGTGGCCAGAATACGAAATATTATGAAAATAAAATGCCAAGAAAATCACGATTGCTTCCGTTTTTTTGGGGGGGGGGGGTGTACCGGAGACAATGAAAGGACAAGACAAATCGGTAACAATAAGTGTACGAACACTGCGATTACTGACTGAGCCACCGACACCAATTAGGAGACTGCTTGGGCCCCAGAGCTGGTCGAACCCCAGTCGTCATGTCTTCAGAAAATCGTTTTACTGAAGTCATCTAGAATTCTGCAGATAACCCCACACATACAGTAGGGCTCCCTACTGTCCAGCGTGGATGCAAAATGAGTATCCGGACAATACGGAATCCCGGACAATCAGAACAACAAATATAACTATTACAAAAGGTTTATTAATTCCGCCCAGTGTGACTGATTTTTTTAATCTTTTATCCTTTACATGTTTCGGTCTTACAGACCATCTTCAGAAGGATATCAATACAATTAGGCCACACTATTATAATATGTTTTAAGAATATTAATATGTACATACAATGTACAAATCTAACGTTTTTTAACAACTACAGCGGTTTGTACCTACACAATTACAATTAGTATGTTTAAAAATGCTAAAAATTTTTAAACCAAATTGGTTCGTGCTCCTTCTATTTCCTCTACCCGAAGGAAGCCAAGCGTCCACTGCCCCTCGGGACACGAACAAATTTGGTTTAAAAATTTTTAGCATTTTTAAACATACTAATTGTAATTGTGTAGGTACAAACCGCTGTAGTTGTTAAAAAACGTTAGATTTGTACATTGTATGTACATATTAATATTCTTAAAACATATTATAATAGTGTGGCCTAATTGTATTGATATCCTTCTGAAGATGGTCTATAGGACCGTAACATGTAAAGGATGAAAAATTAAAAAAAAAAAAACATCAGTCACACTGGACGGAATTAATACACCTTCTGTAATATTGTTAGTGTGACGGACCAGAACGAAACACATCAAAAATATATAACTAACTCGAGAACTGTGATTTATAAAACAATATATACATCTGGATATACTGCAGCATTCTCTTGCATATTGCTTATTAATTAACAAATATCTCTCATATTCCGTCTTACATGCAACACTCCTTTAAAAATTTACCACATATACAGAATGACTCTTTTAAACATATTTAAAATCACACCGTACACTACATCTTTCGACCGTCGATGGTCATCATCAGATGTGAAGGCTGCTGTGCTTGCGTTTTGCGCTTGCAATGTTCACGTGTAGTCCCATCACACATTCGTGGTTTTCGTCGTTCTGAGTGTTTCCTCCTGCTGCCTTGTGTGTTTAAGACAAAACGCAAGCAGAGCGGTCTGCATAATCACTTTTAAAACATCTTATAATGACCACTGTCGGCCGAAACATGTAATGTACGGTGTGAGTTTAAATACGTTTAAAAGTCGCATTGTGTATAAAAGGTAAAGTTGCTCCTGTGCTCAACGAATTAAGCAGTACGCCATGAAGGCGTATGGTGGAATGGATATATAGATCCACATTTTCTTGACATAGGCACTAGCTGGAGGTGAGTGGTCAGCTTCACGCACCGGCCGCTTTACCCCCAAGGAAAGATCTCTCGGTACACATTGGATAGGATGTTGAGTGGACCCCAGAGCCGGTCTGGGCGATTTGGATAAGAGAAAATTCTTGACCCTATTGGGACTCGAACTCCGACTCCTCAGTCGTCCAGCCAGTAGCCAGTCGCTATACCGACTGCGCCACCACGGCTCCTCATTGTGTATATGTAGCAACTTTTAAACAAACTTTGAAAGGGGTGCTGCATGTAATACAGAATATCAGAGATATTTGTTAATTAACATACACACTGAAATGGACGAGAATCTATTCCATGGGGTGGTAAAAAGAAAAGGTAAAGCTATCAGCCTAACAGGCCGTAGAGGCCAATAGGTTTGTGAGACGTCAAGGCACCCACATTTTCTAGACAACCGGCTCACAGATGATGGTGATGTTGTCCAGTACGTAATACCCAACATAAGGTTAAGATGTCATATATTGTTTTAATTTCAATCTCTTCCGTGACGGGCAAATAAATGTACTCTTCTGCCTACAACCACTGCTCTCAAAGTCAGAAAACGCATTAGGACCCATTAATAATGCAGAACTGGTAGAAAGCAGAAGGTTTCAAGCTTTTGAAAAGTTCTCGTTATAACGTAGTCACGATAGGGCAGGGGGGGGGGAGCACCGAAGTTATCTCTATACGCAATAAAGGTAAGGTAAAGGTAAACTTGTCCTTGTGCTTAACTAATTAAGCGCTACGCCATGGAGACGTATGAGAAAGTGAATGGAATGTATAGTTCCACGTTTTCTTGAACTCGGCACTAGCTGGAGGTGAGTGGTCAGCTTCACGTCCCGGTCGCTTTACCCCCGGGGAAAGAGCACCCGGTACCCAATGAATAGGAGGCTGGGTCGGCCCCAAAGCCGGTCTGGACGAGGACCCTAGCGTGACTCGAACTCCTACCCCTCCGTCGTCCAGCCCGTAGCCAGTCGCTATACCAACTGCGCTATCCGGGCTCCTATCTCTATACGCAATACTGAACAAAAATTCGTGGGAACAGCACTACGTCCATGCAAGGATTTCAAGCAGTCGCGTAGACTGCAGTGAAAGCAGGCGTAAGAAACAGCCGTAAACAGAGTCGCATTCCAAAGTGAAAGAAAAATATGAAGACAGCTGTATACAGTGACGCATTCTGCAGTCAAATTAAGGTATGGAACCCTCGGGGCTTGTTTAAGTACACGGAGATACGAAGTTTCTACATGGCAAGGGACGAAAATTTTGTTTGTTCAAATATCCCGTTCCTGGATCACTCAAAACACTGACAGTGGCCCTTCAATTAGGACGACGAGAACCAACCTCACCCCACACACGAGACACAAGAACGTAGGGACATGGGAACAACAATGCATAGTCAGTGGTTAGCAACAATCGAAAACGTTACATTTGTATGTCCCCACTTGTTTGAAAGGATTCTCGATGAGGCTCAGCGGATAACATGTAATGAATCACAATACTGTGATACACTCAACACAGCAGTGTAACACCGTTTTGTACAGTCTCCCTAAAATATGACATAGGCCTATAAAAGTGTGCAACGCTCGCTCTACGAACTGGTAAAATTCAAGTTCGCGAATGAAATTAATTGGTCTTCGCGGTAACACAATGCGTAGAACAAATCTTGTGGGCGTAATTCGTGCAATTCATTTGCGCACGGGGCGTCTGTTGTCTACGTATTAAACTTAACACATTACATTCGCGCCATAGCTGGAGCGGTCAGTCGCTGGCTTCCCACCTCGGCAGCCCGGGTTCGACCCCGGGTCTGCTCAAGTGGGATTTGTGGTGGATAGAGTGGCGCTGGGGCAGGGTTTCTCCGAGTACTTCGGCTTCCCCTGCCAATCTTCATTCCACCAATTGCTCCACAATTACCCTCACCTATCATCTGGGGCTGGTACAATAAGCCAGAAGTGGCCGCAGTACAAGGGACTCAGTCCCACCCCACTAGCAATAAAAAAAATAATAAAACACATTACATTACTCGTACGACAAGTGCCGCACGTCGAGTTTCATCAAAATGTGCCATAGACTGATAAGTTATATAGCGCATAAGTTCACTTGGCAGGATGTAAATTGACCCTTCAGACAGCACAAGCACTGTATATCAGTTTTTATTAAATTGTGTGAAAGGTTCCAAACGGCTTATATGAAGATTAATTTAGGATCACATGTAAAACTGGGGCACGAGGTAGCGTAGTTGGTTGAGGCACTATGTTACAAGCCTGAAGGTCGTCGGTTCTAGTCCCGATGAGGTGGATTTTTCAATTTACCTAATTCTTCCAAACGCAATAGGTCCCGGGGGTCGACTCAGCCTCTGACAGGAATGAGTACCAGGAATCTTCCTGGGGGTAAAGAGCGGCCAGCGCGCAAGGCTGACAACCTCACCGCCATCTGTGAGCCGACTGTCTAGAGAAAATGTGAAAGCCTCAACATCTCACAACGTTATGGCCAGTTACGGTGATAGTGTTACCTTACCTTTAGCTAATGTTTCAGGAAAGTAGCCCATGTAATAACAAAAAATTAATACGGGTTTATAATGATATTTTTGTATGTAGATTAAAATTATAATACCTTAACAAAAAAACCTGTTGTAAAATCAATGGTACTGAAAAAGGAGGCTGAAAGTAGTCAAGAATCTGATACGAATTCTGAAGCGCCTAGCTCAACATTATTTCGCATGCTAACCAATCCTTGTAACACACAAGTTGATAACATCGCTCAGTCCCACGTCTGTTATCAACTGCTGCGTACGAAAGTCTGCATATTTGGATATGATATGATTCACTTCCGGGCCACATTAATCTTCCTAACCTTTCAGAGCTTCCGTCTTGCAAAGAAAGTAAATCTTACAAATGACATTCTCACTAGTCCTGCCCAGTTTACTTTAATCCCATATCTTAGAGACAGTCTTGATGAAACAAGCTATTCACAGCTTAGGCTACAGAGAAAGATACTCTGCTCGCAAGTGTTTCCCTCCTGTAACTTCTCGAACTTCATCACTTTTATAATCTTTTATTATGGTACAAAAAAGTTGGTTTCACGAAAAAAAGAAACGCTTAATTGTTCTGACTGCTATGCATAAAGTTAAATGTAAAAGTGACCAAAATTCTGCCTTAGAGGTTAGACGATGACCATATTTGCGTTGCTTCTACATACGTATAAAATCCTTGAGACAAGGAGGCGGTCCAGACTTCAACAACTGAAGGAACTGACCAATGTTTTGAAATGCAGATACTGCACACGCTAGCTCGGACATGCCAGGAGGGGGGATATCGTGCTCCCGGAGAGTCCAAGGCAAGGTTGATAAATTTCACATGTAACATCGTTGTCTTTTCGTCTGCAGTCCAAAAACATAAAAATTAGAAACTATAAGTTTGCCTGTGGTTCTGTATGGGTATGAAACTTGGTCTCTGACATTACGAGAGGAACATAGACTTATGGTGTTTGAGAATAGGGTGTTAAGGAAAATATCTGGACCGAAGAGGGGTGAAATGACAGGAGTTTGCAGAAAACTGCATAATGAGGAGCTTCATAACTTGTACTCTTCTCCAAGTATAATTAGAACGATCAAGTCAAGGAGGATTAGATGGACAGGGCATGTAGCACGAATGAGGGAGAAGAAGAATGCATATAGGATATTGGTGGGAAAGCTAGAAGGAAAGAGACCACAGGAAGACCAAGGTGTAGGTGGGTGAACAATATTAGAACGGATCTTAGCGAGATAGGATGGGATGGGATGGATTGGATAGATCTGGCTCAGGATAGGGACCGGTGGAGGGCTCTTGTGAACACGGTAATGAACCTTCGGGTTCCATAAAATGCTGGAAAATTCTTGAGTAGCTGCAGAATTGGCGGCGGCTCAGAAGGGCTCAGCTCCATGAGTGAGTAAACACCGTACGCAGTGGCCCAATTTACAATAACGCTTCATGTCAGTGGATATGATGACACTGTTCATTACGAAGTCAGAAATTATTTTACAATGTCTCTTCTAAATAAAACTAGGTTTCTGCCCTCTTCAGGAACTACAAATACGACTGCGTTTTTATCTGAATAAAACGCTTTTATAATACAATGCATTTATTCACTCCTCCTCCCAAATCTTCCAGACTCGGTTTCTTCAGCAGTGCTGCATATTCCTGGATAAATAATTAAACTATTCAGCGACACGATTCCTGCTAAAAAAAAGTCATGTCGGCATTTACACGTCGACTAAGACTGGCCTAATTACTTAAGACAGATTAGTTTCAGGAAATAACATATTTGCAAACTCCCTGCTTTTCTCCCAACAAGGTTCTTCAAGACGAGCAGAATAATGGACTTGCGGGGCTATGACAATATCCCGCACCTCAGGATGTCGCCCCACTGTCGACTTCCAACAGCAGCTCTTTCTTCCCGTTAGGCAGCAGAATCAGATTAGTCCAGACGGTAAACGGGAACGCAAGTCTCGTGGAGGATTCTCCAAACACGAATTTCAACCTCCCCCGTACTGCCCGTACACACAGCGAAAACACTACCACTTAATTTAAAGCTTTGGAAAGAAACATCGTGCGACTAATGCTGCCTAATGGTATGTGAAGCCGTACAGATAGTGTAAACTGACATTTCGGAGGAGCTTATCGCCTCAATCTTCAGGGTATAAAAGTACGCGAGCTAGGAACCAGCGTGAGCAGTACGTAAAACAAGACGAAGGAAAAATATACATTTCGTATGCCTGCCCATTCCCAATAAACATCAGCACAAAAACGTTTGCAGAATATATTCGCATTTCCACTCTTGAAATGTTTTCAAATCCGAATTCCGCATTAAATGCAAAATGTGTTCTTAACACACAATATAAGACAAAATTATTATTACACTGAATAGACTGTACGAAAAACAAAAAGTCTGTTTGATAGGATACAATCGCATGGATGGCATGTGATTGGGCTGTTTTACAGGACTACAACAACGCCTTTACAGTTACAGAATCGTCATAAGATACGTACCGACAACTTTAAGATAAGCTACGATTATTTTACCCAGTTTACATCCCGTACCCTTCTCCTCCCGGTACGCCTTGGAGGCATCTGGTATCTGTAACTAAACATACCCGTGCTGCGGACAAAGAACATTCTTTCCCTTCCACGAACAGAACAAAACGTAAATTCCAGTTCTCGTGCTGACTTACAAAAAACATGGAAAATAGCACAGAAGTTATCTTAAAAATCAAGGACATAGACTCGAGTTGGATAAAATTAGAACATTCGCTCTGATATTTGAAGTGAAATGGGCAGAGCAGAACAAAGCGCCGTATTGATAGGCATAACGTCACACACCTCCACTCAGCGGGTCTCCTCTGGCAACCGACCAATGCCAGGCGTACGCGCGCATGTCACCCAGCTGAACAGACACTAATGAAATGAAATATACACCACTAACGCTGATTACTAATTAACAACCACGAGCGATAATATACAGAGTTTCAGTTACTGGCTTTTAAAGTAGACGTACAGGATACCACACCCACAACAAGGACCTCCAGGGCTATTTAATCATTACTACTGGCTTTTCAGGATGTCCAGGGAGCCTGTCTTGAATCAGATTCCAGACTCTCCTACATTCTTTAATCGATCATACAGTTATATTAAACTTATAACGCAGAATCTGTATCCGTTGTAGTCACTGCTACACTGTAAACTGGTATTCCATATAAAGACCCTATTTACATCATTCAGAACTGGTCGACATAAAACCCTTTATCTAATTAATTACAACTTAATCTGAAATACGGTATTAATGAAGACAAAATTATAGTTTATTTAAGCCTCATCAGAGTGGTTTCGAAGTATGTAACCTCTGGTTTACATTTCAGTGTGTAGCCTGTCTGTAATGTGACTGAAATCCGTCCACAGAGAGCATCACAGAAAGAGGAACATGACCTCCGCACAGGGCCCTCAAACTTTCCAAAACAAACTACCAAACAACAAAAATTACTAAATGAAATAGATGTAGGTAAGGCCACGCTTGTACTGAAAGAGTAAACTAACAGGAAACTAACTAATTTAGCGCTAGGCAATGAAAACGTATGAAAAAGTGGATGCATCTGTATATGGTTCTACAGCCCTTGTGGACCTTGGCCGCTTTTCAGTTTCTTACTTTACACACAGTCGGTAGGACTCCTTGGACGGGGGATAAGCCTGTCGCACGCTGCTGCCTACACACAGAATAACACAAACACAGAATAAACCCACACAGACATCAATGTCTGGAGTTGGATTTGAACCGACGATCCCAGTGTTCTTGCGCGCGAAAACAGTTCACGCGGCTACAGTGATAGGCGGAATGGATGTATAGATCCATGTATTCTTAGCCTCGACATTAGCTTGAGTGGTCAGCTTCACTCCCTGGCCGCTTTATCCCTTGGGATAAAGCCCCAGCACCTACCGGATAGGAAGCTGAGTGGGCCCCACAGCGGGTCTGGATGGCGTGAAAAGAAAAAGCTTTACCCCTACTGGGACTCGAACTCCAACCCCTTAGCCGTCCAGCTCGTAGCGCGTCACTACACTGACTGAGCTATCCCAGACTAACTGGGAACTTGCGTTATTTTAAAATCGCTAAGTTCTGACACTTTTAAACAACTACACTCGGACGTCGCGACCCAGAGATGAGATATTTATAAGAAAAAATGGATTCTTACGTTGCCTCGTAACCAAAGACTGTCTCTGCGGTGGGATGTATTACGACTGAAGGGGGAAAGTGTATGAGTATTTACTGCAGACACATTTCAGTGTCTGTGATCGAAAAATGTCTTTATATTCAAGGAAGCCGAGGATACCGTTTGTGAGGACATCAGGTGGGTACAGAACAACTTATGTACAAATGTGAAACTGGCTAATTTCTGTTGAATATGCGGTTTGAATATGAAAACTAGGGTCTCCGGAGTCCGGCGAAGGTCCGCCTTTTCGGAGGAACATGTTGCCTCCACCTTCAAAAGCAAGCCAATGGAAGCAGGCGGCAAGTCAAGCACAGTTTGTAGCGTGCTTCTGCTGGTTTCTATTGTGGCTTACTCTTCGACACTGAAGATGGAATTAGTATATATCTATGGTTCTACAGTCCTATGTTGGGCCTTGGCCGCTTTTTCCGTTTCTTAATCTTATACACAGTTGGTAGGATACAGTGGACGGGGTATCAGCCCGTCGCAAGGCCTCTATCTATACACAGAACACAGAATAAAAACACATAATACAGACATCCATGACTCGGATGGGACTCGAACCTACGACGCCAGTGTTGAAGCGGGCGAAGACTGTTCATGCCTTAGACCGCGCGGCCACTGTGATCGGCACATAGAATAGATATGCTCTTCCGGCCGGCGCGTAAGGCTGACAACCTTACCGCCATCTTTGAGCCGATTGTCTAGATAATGTGGGACCCTCAACGTCTCAAGACCCTATGGGCCTTCACGGCCTGTTACAGGGATAGCTTTACTTTTTACATATCGGGTTCTTCCCGACCAACACAGCATTACAGTCTTAGTCTTATCTGTTCCTCTTTGACACAAACATAGGACATTCCTCTACTGAGATATTAAACGAATTGGGTTCTTCACTGGTTTAGTTCCAGCCAGCGAAGATTGACATTTTCCAGAAGGTGCCTTATGTCGAGAGCTCAACATGTAAACAACTTCTCATACCTCCTCTTCCCCCCACTTTCACACAGAGCATCACGTGACTACACTTCTCGTGTAAACCCTGATTCATACGACAGACATAAAACACACATCCGGGCCCGAGCTTTTCGCTATAAATGATGCGTGCCCCATATTAAATAACAATGCCACAAAATTTCCTGCAGTCATCATATCAATATTCCTCATATTCCGTTCTTCTCGTTATCACCATCGGCAAAGCAGTGAAGCCAACTGCCCCCTCTGGCCAACAGTTATCATGAGAGAGAGATCTCCGGCTTTTGGGAATTTAGTTACATGAGACGAGCACTGCAGTATTCATCATCATGGGAAAAGCAGTCAAGCCAACTGCCCCCTCTCAGGCCAACAGTTATCATGAGAGTGATCTCTCCGGCTTTTGGAAATTTAATTACGTACATGAGACGAGCACTGCAGTCTTTGTTAAACCGAGCCTGTAGCAGATCCGTAACAACGCTTACATTCCTGCTAATCGGTCAAGCACGACAAAAGAATGTTCCATCGAAGGGTCTTACGATTTTCGACAGTCTTACGGCACTGATAACGAATCATTCGTCATGTAATCGAAAATATACTCTATGCTTACGTTTTTCTTAGACGACTGAAGTGATATGTCGCTTATAACTTCCACACAAGTAGTACTTGCTTTCGAAATCTTGAACTTAACATAGCTTCTAAGGTAAATGTCAGCAACTTGGTGTCTCTGAATTGAGGTGTGGAGATCCATCAACGAGGATGAGATAGGTAGGGTATGTAGCATGGAATGGGGCAAAATTATACATAGAGAATTTTGGTGGGAAACGCAGCAAGATAGAGACCACTAAGAAGGCAGGAGGATAATAGTAAAATGGATCTTGGAGAAACAGGATACGGTAGTATGGACTGGATTCACTTGGCTCTAGATAGGGACCTGTGAAGACCACCTCTGTGGTCTAGTAGTCAGAGATCCTGGCTACAGATCCAGAGGACCCGGGTTCGATTCCCGGCGCTACCAGATTTTCTGAGGTGTAGCGGGTCTGGAACGGGGTCCACTCAGCCTCGTGAGGCTACAAAACCGAAATTAACGGCCGTGGGGATCCGTTGCGCTGTCCACGCGACACCCTCTATTCGCTAAAGTAGGCACTACCTTCGCCGACAAGCGGCGGTCGCTCGGTCGATACAGCTAGCTCGCGGACTACAGGCGACGGAGTTTTAAGGACCTATGATGGACTCTTGTGAACACCGCAATGAACATTCGGGTTTCATAAAATGTTGGTAAATTCTTGAGTAGCTGAGAAACTATTGGTTTCTCAAGAAGGACTCGACTCCATGCAGTTAGTTACTTCCCTAGGAGCTTACCGACTGTCGCGGTAGAGTAAGTAGGACTCATTTCGTATTTGCTAGGTCCCGAGCTCGAATGAAGGCCCGGACGCCGAATATCCCGAGATTTTCGTTGCTTCCCCCACTCCCTCCAGGTAAATTCGTTCACAGTACATCAAATAGTCCACGACCACTTCCTCCCACATCCTTTTCAAAGCAACGCTCACTGACAAACGTACCAATGGACGCTATGTAACCTGAGGCAAGGAACATTAATACATTTAGAGAGATGTTTTTGTTGCTTCAATAGCCTTAAATCTTACAGCATATCTTTCTATAAAGGCTAATGTTCCCGTTTCATGAACCGACACTTTCCTGTCATACTCAAGGATCATTACCTACAGTGAGTAAACATTTATTCCTTAAGTCATCGCCTGTTTCTGCACAGGCCCCACGTGCGTTTACCCTTTTTCTGCACCTCTGTCTTACTATTTAACTTATTCTCTTGTTCAAGTTACTTAGGCCCACATCAAGCGCATGGCTGATGTTTACTCTAATTTCATATAGGATACAGAAAAATGAATTTTGCTTTCATTCGTGGCTTCTAGAAATTAAATTCAAATCTATGCCTACATTGCACGTGCTGCCGATCACAGTGGCCGCAGTACAGGGCGCGTATACTAAAAAACCTTGCCTGATGATGATGATGATGATGACAGTGGTATGTTGGTGACAACAAATTATAAGACTGTCAATAAGATTCACAACCTCAAACCCTAAGCAAGTTCGTTTTCCCCTATTGTACCAAGCTGGATGTTGTTTCCTTACCAAAATAAATACCTTCAGCTTCAATTAACACGAAATTTATCACCGGCAATGACTGCGAGAACACACGTGAACGGTATAAATTTAAAAATGAAATGTAGAGAATGATATCAAACTACTTGCCAACTGTTAATGATTAAAATCAGACAATCGACAAAATCCAACGCTAATTCGCCATGCTATGGAGGGAATAGCAGTCACTGTGGAATAATTATATTCATTCGCAGTTAGCAGATGCCATTAACAAACGTTCGAAGCACCTGTGACGTCCTTGTGCGAGATTTTATACGTCAATTACGAGGAGTGTGATGACAAGGCTTGGTATACCCTGCGGACACGCGGTTGCTGTAACAGCCACATAATTACCATTGCCGGCACTTAACATCAGAAAAGTTCTGTCCTCTGGGATATAAAACCGTGTAGACCGGCGAGGCAACTCATGCTTACGGGGAGTATGTTGCCTCCATTCAATGCCGAAGAATAAGCCAAGCAAGAAACCAACACGAAGGAAGCGTGAACCTCAAGTCCTTCAAATTAGCTCCTTTCGAAACCGTTAGAAGACGAATACTGACATAGACCTGTTTCTTTGACCCGTACACAGCCAACATTTTTCTTTCGTCCTCTTCGCTCCCATTTAGGAGCAACAGGGCTGCTTTCTTAGTTTCACTGATCATTTTTACAGATGGTAGGATTCCTTGGACGGTGAACAGCTCACCGCAAGGTCTCTACCTAAACAGAGGTTAACACAAAATAAACGCATACACAATGAATGTATGAGGGGTAGGCCTTCTTGGCCCTTGCACGGCGACCTACAGTGGTCTACTGTGCTTAACGCTTACACAAACCAAACATGCCTTGAGTGGGATTCGAGCCCAAGATCCCGGTTTCTAGGTTACCGTGACCGGCAGTCAACATTATAGGTGTACAAAAATATACCAAAGAAAATATTCGGTCTATGAGCGATGAACTATGTGGGGAAAATTCTGTAAAAGAAAGTCACTCTGAAGACCTACGTTCAGAGACAGATAACTTTAAAATAATCACAAGAACAAAGTTACGGGTAAAATCCCTTGGATTATATTGTCTCGGAATCGGGTTAACTGGTGATGGCATGTTGAACCCTCGGTTTCTAATACTACAATCTAGAAATTACGCAGACAATGAAGCATCATTATCGAAAAACATCCTAATTGTAGTTTTCGAAATCTTAAGTAACATTACGCGGTCTAGAACACCGAGATTAACGGCCGTTGGGATCCGTTGCGCTGATCACGCGACACCCACTATCCGCAAAAGTTGGCACTAACTTCGCCGACAAGCGGCGGTAGCTCGGTCGGTATAGTTCACTTGCGGACTACAGGCCATGGACTTTCTTACGTAACATTACGAGATTTGTAGTTCTCAAGCCGGCGACTGCTAAAATTGCGGTCTCACGGCATGTAACTCCGTATATTTTGCTAGACAGGCTACTGTATAGCAAAATACGTCACATTCCAAAATATGGTGATATCACGTAGTGTACTTTTTACGAACTGTACCCACTAAAATAATAAATGCCAACAGCGATAGCAACGTAGTGGTAACATCCCTTTACATTAGGGACGTCGCGTCCAGGGCACGATACCTTCATCATGATCCTCACTCCGTTTACGTAACCAATCGCCGTGACGGTAATTTAAATTACGTCACAACCGCTACCTTCCGTATCTTTCCCAATTTATTCATTCATTCATCAATGGCTCTACAGCCCTTTGTTGGGCTCTGACCTCTTCTTCAGTTTCGTAATGTTTCTTACACAGTCGGTAGGACTCCTTGGACGAGTGAATAGGCCGTCGCAAGGCCGCTACCTACACACAGGACAACACAAACATAGAATAATCGCACACACAGACATACATGCCTTGCTATGCCCACGATCCCAGCGTTCGAACGAGCTAAGACAGATCATGCCTCAGACCGCGCGCCCACTGTGATCGACTACTTTCCAATTCATCATTCGCAAATCTTCATATGCTTCGAAAGTACATACCTTGAGGAGGTGAAAAAGTTCCGACAAAAAAAAAAGAATTAATTAATGTTTTATGTAACACCCAGTTACCACAAGTTGCGGTTTAGTGGCCAGGAACTCTGCTTCGCATTCTTGAGAAAATTTAAACAGGATACACACTAAGTCTGGCTGTTCTGATAATGGATCTGACAAGCGTTTGCAATATATTCCTAAAATTCTACTCTTTCGAGTGTCCCGTACAGCGGTACCCAAAGCTTCATTACTACGCCAAGCTATTATATTCCCGTGCTGGCGACATCCGTTCCCGAATTTCTGCACAACTTAATTACAGGGCAAACGCACGTGAAGAGGACCACAAAGCATGTCCCCGGAAACAACGAATAAAATGTAGGATTGAGGTTCTCACAACGGTGGTCATGAAGAATACTATCTTCTGGGGTATAACGCCGTGTAGTCCGTTGAAAGTCAACCGACGTTTCGGAGAAATGAAACATCCGTTGACTTTGAACAGATTACATGGAGTTATATCCCAAAATGACAAAAATTTTAGAACACTGTAAACTGGCAATCAACATCATGGTCGAAATTTTCAATAAAGCTAATAGATCCAAAATCGACAAAGTGCCAAAAACGGAAGGAATGTCTGGATTGGATGCGAATACATCACTCTAAAAGTTACATGGGAATTATGCTGGACGTTATCCATTGTCTGAAATGTATTTAGAATATGCCTACACGACGTTTCGCGACTTGGCTCCACTTTTAAGCAAATGGTTTTCATACTGACAGGCATTATTAGTTTTATCAGGAGCCTTAGAATTCACCGCACAACGAACAAATTCTTTCACGCTGTGTCACTCCCAAATATTCATACCATTTCACATTACTGGGGGATTAATTGTCTTTTATTCGCTGTTTTTACTTGGAAGATAATACATTCATATTATAGTATGAGACATGAATGTATAAAAAGAAAGCAGTCTTCTGGAATGTGGCGCTATGAAGACAGTGTTAACCGACGTTTCGGAGGAACGTCGGTTAACACAATATCTACACGGCGCCACATCCCAGAAGACTGCTTTCTTCATAGTCACCGCAGTGAAAACCTCAAATCTTAAATGCATGTATATGCTTTTTATCAGCCGTCTAAATCTAGGCAAACACGTTCTAATTTGTATACTTAACATATATACACTTCACTGCAGGGTTTAGAAGCCAGTAGCTGCCTTCCAACCAGTTGTGACATGTCAAGCGCGGAACCTAAATTTGTACGGTGAAGTTACTTGCTTTTAAGATGAGGGTTAATGCCTACAGTTTACACAACACTGAACTGAGATGTTGCACACTGTTGGAACGATCACAACCAACACGAATTCGGAGGAGAGACGGCTTTGCGTTGTGTCTATTTTTCGCATTGTTCAGTGGCGTGGGCTGTCTGCACAAGTACAATCACTGCAGGTAACAACATGAACCAAGCAAGAGAGCTTGAAAGAAGCACGCTCTGATATGGAGTTATGATCCTCATATGGCACTTGTTACAAAGTGACATTCGAATATTTCGAGCTGCAAATGTAACATAAGGCTCATTTTACTTGTTTATATTTCAAAATCCTTGCTTTGAAGCTTTTATACAGTAACACACACTGGTAAAGAAATGAAATGCATACACGATGGATCGATTACATCCCAAGTATTAAAATCTTAATACAACTGAAGCATAGCCTTGAAGAATTTAAGAATTATTTTATGCCCTTATCAGAGAAGTCACGCGGTAGCGTAGTTGGTTGAGGCACCGTTCTACTCGTACAAGCCCGAAGGTCGTGGGTACGATTTTTTAATTTTAAGAAGATTACGAAAAATCTGGAAATATATTTACTGCGACTGATCTAACAAGACATTACAAACATAAATTGTTCATTCTGTAAATGCTCCCCTAAGTCCTCTAGAAGTATGTGAGCACCTAACTTTCAAAAAAGAGTTCAGACCTGAATATACAAGCATGTCAATAACGAATCAAACTTTCATAAAACTACATCTCCGTGTCGTAATACCACGTATTAACACAAAACTTCGAAGTTACGTACACAGTAAGTCTTCAAACTTTGGAAAATATTTTATTGGACCCTCAGGTACAAACGAATTGAAACAGCTGAAGTTAGACAAACCGAAATCAGGAAAGTATCACGGTAGCCAGAGTTCAAATTGTCACGTGGGTGGAACAGTGCGACGTAAGAATCAAAACGAAATTTTGTACAACGAAACTCGATAACAGCCGAAATTCTATAATCATGAAGACGAACTAATTTAAACACATTTAGACTTTGTAAGACCTGTCTGGTTACTATTTTAAAATAACTTTTACTGGGGTACGTTTTCGTTCAAAATCTTATGCGAAAAAAAAAATCAAAGCCGGAAAAAGGTAATCAATGAATGGGACATCCCCACTACGGTGAATATTAATAGATCAACTGCGGTCTTAAAGAATGGGACGTCGTGTAGTCTGGTAGACAAGTACCAGAGAATTCTAGCGTGAAGATAGAGACAGTAGGTTCTTCCGAAACAATGGTACACATCTGACTACACGGTGTCACATCCTGCAATGCTGCTTGTTTAATTACTGATGCTATAAATTAAAAACGGTTCGTTATTGCTCTAAAATATTTAAGGAAAGGTAAAAATGTCCCTGTACTTCACTAATTAGGCACTACAACATGAAGGTGTATGGGGAGTGGATGTATAGATCCACATTTTCTTGACCTCGGCACAAGCTGGAGTTGAGTGGTCAGTTTCTCGCTTCCGGCCGCTTTACACCCAGGGAAAGAGCCCCCAGTACCCACTGGACAGGACGTGCGGTGGACCCCAGGGCCGGTCTGGACGACGTGAATAAGAAAACATTTTTTAAACTACCGGGAATCGCACTCCGGCCTCTCAGTCGTCCAACCCGTAGCTAGTCGCTATACCGACTATGCTATCACGGCTCCTAGTCTAAAATATTTAGAATAACATAAAAATATCACCACAAACGACAAAGCTCACGGCAGAGATCCTGTTTCCCAGTGATGTGACTTCCAGATTTCTCCGTGAAGAAGAGACAGCTTGTAGGATATGGCGATCTGACAGAGGTGGTTATGAAGATTTCTATCCTCTGATAAATATCGTCGTGCAGTCTGCTGAAAGTCAACCGACGTTTCAGACGATCGTGTGTCCATCTTCAGTACCGAATAAGTCATGCAAGAAACTAGCGTGAAGCTGGTAGCAAACAGAACTTCGCTTCGGCCTTTAAGATTCAGGTGATACCTTCCTCCGAAACATCGCTTGACTTGCAGCGGACTACATGGCGTTATGTGCAGAAGACAGAGCTCTTCAAAATACAACTTTTGTCGTGGTGTAGTTCTGCGGGTAAGTCTATGCAGGTATCTGCTGGTGTAAGTACAAGTGTCTACCAAGATATGACCCGTCAGATTGGATGCAAAGTTCTGCGGCAAGTTCATACAGGTAAGGGTAGGTGTCACAACAGGTGACTGTTAACCACCCAGAATAGAAAACTTAAAAAGTCTCCCTTGTGCCTAGACAGCAAGCAGCGCACATGCACAGGAAGCGTGAGCTTGGTCTCTGCCAGGCTTTACGACGAGAGGACCATTCTCTAAAACAGTGTTCCGCAACCGGTGTGCCGTCACAAGGTGAAAGGTGTGACGCGAACTTTTACTTATTGTAAGAAATTAATTGTCGAATTTTATTCGTTTTATTTTATTCTAGTTACCGTGTTTCATATGCTTGTATTTTATTCTCAGCCACTGCACTGATTAAATAAGATGATGCTTGTTTATTCTTTATTACATGCTGTGATTTTTTATGTACAGTAATGTTGTATTCTAAGAAATTAAACGTAAATTATTTACTCACAGTTGTTGTTATATCATAGTTTTCATTATTGATTTATTTTTATTTTTCTCGCATCTACGCAGCTTCTTTGATATGCTTGCCGCATGTTCTGTGTACGTGCTTTTCCCTAAAATTCGACAATTAATTTCTTACAATAGGTACAAGTTCGCGTCACGCCTTTCACCTTGTGACGGCACACCGGTTGCGGATCACTGCTCTAAACACAGGCAACAGACGGAAAATAAAAGCGCCAAGTGGTCTAAACAGAAGCAGTCAGAACAAAGTTAACTTCTTTCAACTACGTGATGAGTTCTCGAGACTATTTTAACAAAAGCGGTGGCAAAAATTCCAGAAAATATTGGTTCTACAACGGAAGCACGGTATGATGTGCCTTGCGTACTTCTGAGCGACAAGAGAAAAAGAAAAATGATTCACGACCATGCGTGATGATACAAAGAGAATGACGTGGCGAGAGGCATATGAGAACCGAGAGAAAATGCTAGAAGAGAAAAGCAAGACTGTGTTATAGAATAAACTAATGAAGATGGAGCAAATTCGGAAATGAGTACGTGGAAATTTTTAAACGCCTATATTCTAAATTCAACAGACGGTGTACAAAATATAGGACAATAAGGCAAAATTGTCCCTGTGCTTAACTAAATGAGCACTACGCCATGATGTACGGGGGAGTGGATGTATAGACCCATGTTATCTTGACCTCGGAACTAATTGTAGGTGAGTGGTCAGCTTCACTCCCTGGCCGCTTTAACCCCGGGGAAAGAGCCACCGGTACCCACTGGATAGGAGGCTGGGTGAACCCCAGAGCTGGTCTGGACGACGTCAGAAGAGAAAACTCTTGACCCTACCACCGCTCTTAACTCCGATCCCTCCGTCGTCCGGCCCGTAGCCAGTCACTATGCCGACTGAGCTATCCCGACTTCCGAATGCTGTAGAGTTCGGAAATTACTTCTTAAGCATACCGAACTGTTCAGCGAACGAAGAGGCCAAATAAAATTTTAATTCCGACATATCAAACGAACTTATAAAAAGACACTGTATTACATTTCCGGCTCTAAGGCAATCAAGAATAAGACTTACGTTTTGCTTCCTTAAGTCCATATCATGCGCCTCAGTTCCGACTCGAGTATTCTGACGTCACGCACAAACATCACCATGCATTTCCTTCACTCTCAATCCATGAGGGGAAAGAAAAAATATATTCAAAAAGGCTATAAGCCTGTATGTAATTATTACGTATATGTCTGAACGCTTTGCTGTTTAACTATATAGTGTGGATAGACAGTAGTGGATCTGGAACGGGGTCCACTCAGCCTCGTGAGGATAATTGAGGAGCTATTTCAAGGAAATAACGGCTCCGCTCTAGAAAACCGAAATTAATGGCCGTGGGGATTCGTTGCGCTGACCACGCGACACTCTCTATCAGAAAAAGTTGGCACTAAACTTCGCCGACAAGCGGCGGTCGCTCGGTCCGTATAGTTCGCTTGCGGACTACAATCACGGAGTTTGTTTTGTGTAAATAAGTACTGACAGGACTGACACAGAACGCTTTACTGACACGCATGACATAAGAAAAACATACATGACTCTAACCCGAGAAGAGAAGAACGTAATTTCCAATAGCAGCCATAAAGTTCTGTAGCAACTGTGTTTTAAAAATATCATAAATTATATGGGAAAGTTAAGCAGGCGCTGCTAATATGAAGAACAGCATCGATCTGCGAACATGCGCCGATGGTCAATCGAAACAGCGCAATTCCGGCCACTGGCGTAGGTATAAAAATGAGAGCTCGGTATAATCTTGGGCAGAAAAATAAGGTAATAACATTCTGTCACTCGTTTTAATATACTGCATTAATATATACTCTATATACACATAACTTCTAAGCTGAACATTTATTGTTAATTTCGAATCTTGTGCTGACTCCTTCGTGCACGTATGTTATTACACAGTATAAGAAGCAGAGCGAGTTGGGATTATGGAGTACCAGTCCTATAACTGTAAAGGGCCAGATACAATCGTCTGCAACAAGAACACATTTTTCGAGTCTTGCAGGAACGGCATTTACATAAACGTATCGCCACTGGGGATCTACAATGGGAACAGTTACCTATAGAGAAGTAGGCCCATATAGCCTTTCACAGCAGTCTATCAAATTCCTACAAATGTAAAAGTAAATAGTAAATGTATCCCTGTAACAGGCCTTGGAGGCCCAAAGGGTTGTGAGAAGTTGGCGTTCCCACAGTTTCTAGACAATCGGCTCATACATGGCGGTAAGGCTGTCAGCCCTACGCGCCGGCCGTCCTTAACCCCCAAGAACATTCCAAGAATATTCCTAGTAGTCCCTTTTTGAGTGGCGTCTGCTATTGTCTGAGTGTGTTCTGAGGTGCCCTCGAGAGAATGTCGGAGCTTCTTGTTAAACCTGGCAAGAGTGGAAGCGAAATCAGAGAGATGATAGTGCAAGTGCTATGAAGAAAACAGCAGTTGACAAGTGGGAGACACGTATTTCTGAGGAAAAAGAAAGTGTCATTAACGAAGCGAGATTAGAATGGCCAGCAACGAGCAGAACTGAAGAAAACATTGCAAAAGTTTGTCATATTGTGCGTGAAAATCGTCATGTCAGAATCACAGCATAGCAAGCGAACATCAAAGAGAAATACGGAAAATCTTAACTGAAGATCTTGACATGACGAAGGTGTGTGCAAAAATGGTCCCAAAGGAGCTCATTGAAGAACACTGTCTGTGAGGGAGTTTTTAGGTGGTAAAAAAATAACTGTGCTGTAACACCCTCCTTACGCACTGTATCTAGCCCTCAATGACTTTTTGCTGTTCCCGAAGGTAAAGGGAATATTGAAAGAATGGCATTTTGATGGGGGTACGCGGTAGCGTCGTTGGTTGAGGGGCTATGCTACAAGCCGGATGGTTGCGCTTTGAAATTATAGAGAGCCACAGCTGAAACTTCAAGAATTCTAAAGCCAGAACTCGTCAACAGATGGCATTGCAGGGCAAAATAATAATAAAAAAGAAATGAGTTGTATCGGATCCTGGACACACCGTTTATGCCATAACAAAAACAACTGAAGCCACGTACACAGCATAATTAAACAAAGAAACAAAGCAACAGTTGTAATCATACCAAATTCAAATTAGGAATATGGGCTCCAAGTTCATGCAAAAACTTAATGTCGAGAACAACGTGGGGGGATGTGGCCCTTTATTTACAAATATTTGTAAGTTGAATTGCTGCCTTTGGTATATATGTGTAGTTAGCAGATATGTACCAACATTTCGAAGAAAGTGTGCCTTACTTTTCCGCCGTGAAGATTGAGACAGCAGGTTCGAAACGTTGGTATATCTCTACCAAACTAGATGGCGTCATATCTTCATACTCATCCTTCCCAAATCTTACAGTCTGTTGCAAACATTCTAATCAAAAGACCTGAATTCCGTTTGAGTGCGGGGTGTGTACGGTTTACACCTCGATCAGCGACGGGTATGTGGGCTTCTTTTCCACAGTCGCTGCGACTGCCCGCCTACTTTCTGGAATAATGTGTAATCATGATGGTCCCCGCGTGTGGTCTCCGTTCCTTTCCGTTTCATACCACCTGCTGCGATCTATCGACCCAAATGTCTTGTACAAATGGCACTAATTTCGTTAAAATGTAATACATTTACACTTCTGAGACACGAGTTCTTTCAGAGGAAACATAACCGTTCTAACAAAACCCTTTAGAGCACAGTGGCTATAATATGCACCGCCCACATACTAAAATTCTCTCTCCGTTTCTTTCCTACACACCCGCAGCTAATTTCGATGCATCTGTGTTCTACTGAGCATGGATTCCATTCACTAGATGAACGTTAAACATCTATGGGGAACTAACCTTTTAAGGACTGAACTTCTGCTAATATATAAAAATCCAGTTCGTACCTCACAGGAATCACATTACGTCTCCGCTACGAAGTACAACTGGTTAATGCTGTTTAGGAAAGCAATCGACGTTTACTGTCAGAACCACACGATGTACACAGATACACTCAGTGGGCAGAATGCAGTTTCAGCAAGGTAAAATTGTAACCTCTGGGCTTTAACGGGTTAATGTACGACGTGGAAATATGTAAACCAAGGTAAAGATAAAGTTATCCCTGGGCTTAGTTACCCAGGCACTATGCCATGAAGATGGAGGAGTAGAGGTATAGCTCCACCATTCTTGACCTCGGCAGCTTCACGACCCTGTGCTTGATTTCAGAGGAAATAGTCCCCAGTACCCACTGCATATGAGGCTGAGTGGGCCCCCCTGGGTGGTCTGGAGGTTTTGACCCTGCCGGGAATTGAATCCCGATTCCTCGGTTGTCCAGCCCATAGGCCAGTCGCTACACGGACTGAGCTATTCCAGCTCCCAGTATGTAAAACAGCGCCGAAGTATCTGTTGCAAACTACTTTACCGGCCTGTATCGGTAGGCACAGTGCGCCACAGACTCACACTATGACTGAAACAATATTGATGCACAACACAGCAATACAATTCCATCTGTTGAGGAACCGAGCCCGCGTAACGAATTCACTACAGTTCCCACACATCTCAATTACTCGGCAAAAAGGTTTCGCTGCTGGAGACCTGCATAAAAACCATGAATCTAATATTATCGTGGGAGGGGAATGACACTAGACAAATGGGTTGGGTGGTGGGACGCCAAACTCAACATGCCCCTCACGCTGCAACACTCCCAGACCAATGCGAGTAAACCCCAACAATTTAAGCAGTTCATTCAATTATTAAATAAGAAAATCAAACCGCTTCTTCACTACTCGGCAACTTAGTTTTTTTACTGCTAGTGGGTTGGGACTAAGTCCTTTGTAGCGCCATAGCTCAAGCGGTTAGTCGCTGGCTTCCCACCGCGGCGGCCCGGGTTCGATCCCGGGTCTGGTCAAGTGGGATTTGTGTTGGACAAAGTGGCGCTGGGGCAGGTTTTCTCCGAGTACTTCGGTTTCCCTTGCCAGTCTTCATTCCACCAAATTTTCCATCATCATAATCACCCGGGGCAGGCTACAATAGGCCAATCAATGGCCGCCGTGCCGAGAGGACCCAGTTGGACTCCACCCCACACTAAGCGAAAAATTACTGACAGCATCGTCAATCCGTAAACAAAGCCGACATAACAAAATTGACTCCTTCCCCTCGTCTTCCACTATCACGGCTTAGGTCTCTATTGTTGTAGTGTGCCATATTTTGAGCCCCTCCGCTGAGCCTACCACCTTCTTTCAGGTCTCCCAGATATGTACTGTATTACTCGCTTGGGCAGTCAATCCATTCCACATATCAACAGTTGCAGATGCTAATATATTGTCAGGTAAGGCCATTAGAGAATAGGAATAATAAAATCCATTTGCATGTTTAGAACCAAGGAATCAGAACTGAATATACCATTGCTCAAAGTCTTAACTTATTTGGAGACATTAACCTGACACCAGTTCTAAGGGCCCATTATGTCCTCAACAGGCCTTGAAATATTCTTAGAACATAGGAATTTTCTTCTGACAGGTCACTTTTATTGCAGGCAGGATCAGAACCTGCAGTTTTACTTATTCAGAAACACATACAGCAGGCTTCATTACCCTGTAACACAGTCCTACAGGACTGAGGCAAGCTACGGGCCTTGGCACGAGAGCCAAGAATGCCTTGGTATGGTCTCCAGATGTTGCAAGCTGGCAACAACTGCCACATAGTAGTCCCTTCTGCTGTCAACGTACCCACCCAACCCTCCGTGGGGGATCCAAAACAACAGCCTGACCAGAAGTCCCTAAAAGTGACTGATGCCATGTCTGGAGAAAACGCATCACAATCGTTTCGCACGCTCCCTTGCTGTATGCTCAACGCTTCTCAAATCCGTTCCTTGCACATCTAAGTGGCCACGATCTTCATAACTGCATAAATTCTTGCATAAGAAACCATAGCCACAAATAATTTGTCTTTGTACCCCCTTAAACACGTAGCGCAGTCCGTATAGCGACTGTTTACGGGCTGGACGACCGAGGCGTCGAGTCCCGGTAGGGTCAAGATTTGTCTCTTCTCCACGTTGTCTACACCGGCTTTGGGATCCATCCAACCTCCTATCCAATAGGTACCGGGAACTCTTTCCTCGGGGGTAAAGCGGCCGGGGCGTGAGGCTGAGCACTCACCTCCAAATAGTACCGAGGTCAAGGAAACCATACCTATACATCCACTCCCCTACACTCCTTCATGGTATAGTGCTTAATTAGTTAAGCGCAGGGACAACTTTTACTCCCTTTAATACAGGCCTATGTTCACAACTTGGACAAGTCTCTGTGCCTAACTGGACACCACATCTTGAAGATGTATAGGGGAGCGGGCGTAGGGCTTCATGCATTCACATACACAACACTCATATGACAGCGATAACTTCACGCCCAGGCCGTTTTAATCCTGGGAAAAGAACCATGGTACCCAACTGGTAATATGCAGGACGGGCCCCAGCGACGGTCTGAACGTTGTGGAGGAAAGTTCCTGTCGAAAATCAACTCTGATTCTGCGGTCTGCAGCCCACAGTCTAGGCACTAATCTTTCAGGAAATGAATGAACATCCATTTAATTTTCCTGTAAAACAGAAATTACACTGGAGAGACATGAAGTAAATCTAATACTAAACTGTAATACAATTCTTTAGGTAAAGGAAAGTCCCCTCCCGGAAATAAATTTTATGGAAATCCGTTCTCAGCAGGTTCTGACTGACGAACTTCTAGTACGATAACTGTAGCGCCAGAAACAGCGCCTAGCCAGGCCATGTCAATTGTTCCCTCTCGACCGGAAACTCGTAACGGAGCCCGGAGAAGCATCCAGCCGTACAAGAATAACCTACATAGGAATGCTCTTCCTTTATAGGTTATACTGCGCCTTATAGTTGGGTAGACGTTTAACGACGTTCGGGGAAATATCGAGAAATAGGCCGGTCGAACAAACTTGTTGCTTGCTTCCTTGGCTTACTCTTCGACCCAAAAGATGGATGGGCATGTACCACTGAAACATCGGTAAATTTCCTACAGACTATACGGGGTCATGTTACAGAAGATAGTGCCGCCGTACAGACTATGGCTCTCTTTCAGACCCGCTACGTTGTGCGTCCGTATGTTTGTACGAGCTAATGCTCTAGACGAACAGTCGGCTGATATTGTATATACTTTACTGTCAATTCCATCGATAAATTACAGTGGCTCAAGCGAACAACACGAACTAGGTTACATGAAGGGGTAATCACGGTCTTGCACCTGTTTACATTCAGAGAGTACTTGGATCCAATGTCAGTCTGTCCACTTAGGTGGAGTTTCTGTGGTTTTTGTTAGCTTCCTCCCCATTCTACCACCTCACTGTACATAACCGTTCGACCAAACAATCTCAGCAGTTGATACAGCGTCATTAAGAATCGACAATCCAATCAACACAAAATTAACTTGCGAGTTAACGTCTCAAAATAGACTTAAGACTGGCGTTCATATTTTATATATAAAGTTTTAGGTATGTTTCTGCTCCTCGCCAGATGTAACGAGTTCGGGAGAACGACGATGGAGGAGCCACATGACGGCTCAATTACGAGACCTGCTTACAGAGGATACTAGTGAAGAAAGTTAGAACATCTATGTGGTACGACTCAGCAATGGGCATGGGCACGAAGATTAAATCGCCACATGGAATTGGTCCATAATGTTTCCTGATACATGGCCATATTCACCATTTGATCTCATTGCAACGTACGAACGAGGAAAATAAACCAGGATAAGGACAACTCAATATTATTCGATTCTTATGCAGAACGGCTTGAAAACCAGTCAAACCAATGACGTATGACCCAAATAATGCAACGACTGGACGAGAAGTCAACTCACTTTACGAGTCATATAAACGAATACATCAAATTATATGAAATATGTGAATAAAGAAATAAATAAATTGCGTCGATATTTAATCAATTACGTTTCAGATCTGCTAGAACAGCATATGTTAGGAGGGTACAGCTGTTAAGAGATTACTCATGTCTCTGACAGAAATAATTCTTCCTTGAACACAACTTCGCATTAATTCTACTTCCACAGTGTAAACCGCGAGAGAACCCAGTTCGGCCTGAGAAACCGAAGCTCGACTTGGGACAGTCGCAGCATGTTCCTTTTCTACACAACCGGCATCCACACTAACCAATAGCCACCAAGAGGGTAGATATCCACTCATCTCTGCCCACGTATAAAGCGGCTGGAGCGTACATTTTACCCACCTTCTTCCATTTAATGTCAAGATCTACACGTTTCCTATATTAAGATAACTCTTCCGAAATGTGACGCAGCGTAGATAATGTTTCGAGGAAGCTCACTGCATCCGTCTTCAGGATAGATGATGAAAGGAAAATATTCCAATGAAATGCTGGTACCTGTCCATCATACTACACGGAGTTATATCTCCGTCTTAATAAAATTTAGTTTAACACAATACTTTGGGAGGCAAAGCGTGTACACTACTTTGTAAGTCAAAACTATGGGAACTGGCCTATCCTGATATTAAAAGCAATCACGTTAGTCTGCATCATAGTTTGTCCTGGTATTAGCTGGCGTACAACACTGTTTCACGATCGAGCAGGTTACTATGGCGGTAACGCTCCTGAATTGTTTTCGGGAGCTGCTCGGTTCTTATCACGGCTGGAACAACGACTTTCCTGAATGGGGTGTTTCTTAAGGTCCGTCCACATTACTCGTGCTCGTGCGTCAGAAGCTTACTGCTGCCGGAAAATCAGGATCTGGAGCTGATATCTGTTGTGAAGAAATGCGAAGGCTTTGTATGCAAACCAGTTTGGGCGTCCACTTCGTCAGCTCCAGATCCTGATTTTCCGGCAACAGTAAGCTTCTGACGCACGAGCACGAGTAATGTGGACGGGCATTTAGTATTTCTCAGTCTTCCCAATTTCACGTTATTACCACGATAAGACCACGGCCCCTTCTCTTCAAATCCTTTACAGTTCATCATTCACCAACCACACCTTCCATTGAACACTATACAGGCATACTCTAGATACTGAGAGAATTTTAAACCGCAAAAAAGAAAACACACACGACAATGAGTGAACGATGTGACGCTGGAACTTGATATGGTTGATCAGCAATGATCAGTTGGTAAGCTACATGTGTGACATGATGTGGTCGTAAACTACTTTAAGACAATATCCCGGGACTTGCATGAAAGGAATGAGGAATCCAGGTACCTTCCGAATACTTAGAGGACTTCTCACCACTCAGTGAATAGTAATGGGCTATTGAAAGTAACCCAGTTCATATCTTCACGTCACTTTCCTATCAGAGCCATTCTAATATTATCATTCCATCTAAGTTCAAGCTGTTCTTTCGCTCTAGGTTCCCCAGATAAAATGTATGCATGCTACACGTCCATCTCATTTAACCTCTCTTCATTTAATTCGTTTTAAAATATTAGGCGAGAAATAATGTACAAATTACGAATCTTTCCGCCGTATAACCTTCTCCATTCTTTTATTTCATCTCCGGTTATGTCCAAAATTTATGTTCAAAATTTTATTCTCCAAGAATCTCCAATCGTGTCCCCTGACGTCTAAGCAGAAGTGACGTAGACAAAACATGTCACTATTTCGGTTCCTTCCGGTACCTAACATTTCAAACTGCAACTTCAGATCCAGTATAACAGACACAGGTGCGTTCTCGCATTCCGAGCAGAGGGGATGAGTGTTTGTCAATAAGAGGGTACGGTGTGGCGCAGTGCAGTNTAGATAATGTTTCGAGGAAGCTCACTGCATCCGTCTTCAGGATAGATGATGAAAGGAAAATATTCCAATGAAATGCTGGTACCTGTCCATCATACTACACGGAGTTATATCTCCGTCTTAATAAAATTTAGTTTAACACAATACTTTGGGAGGCAAAGCGTGTACACTACTTTGTAAGTCAAAACTATGGGAACTGGCCTATCCTGATATTAAAAGCAATCACGTTAGTCTGCATCATAGTTTGTCCTGGTATTAGCTGGCGTACAACACTGTTTCACGATCGAGCAGGTTACTATGGCGGTAACGCTCCTGAATTGTTTTCGGGAGCTGCTCGGTTCTTATCACGGCTGGAACAACGACTTTCCTGAATGGGG
>NW_019725845.1:487982-500342 GCF_002891405.2 Cryptotermes secundus
GATACTGAGAGAATTTTAAACCGCAAAAAAGAAAACACACACGACAATGAGTGAACGATGTGACGCTGGAACTTGATATGGTTGATCAGCAATGATCAGTTGGTAAGCTACATGTGTGACATGATGTGGTCGTAAACTACTTTAAGACAATATCCCGGGACTTGCATGAAAGGAATGAGGAATCCAGGTACCTTCCGAATACTTAGAGGACTTCTCACCACTCAGTGAATACTAATGGGCTATTGAAAGTAACCCAGTTCATATCTTCACGTCACTTTCCTATCAGAGCCATTCTAATATTATCATTCCATCTAAGTTCAAGCTGTTCTTTCGCTCTAGGTTCCCCAGATAAAATGTATGCATGCTACACGTCCATCTCATTTAACCTCTCTTCATTTAATTCGTTTTAAAATATTAGGCGAGAAATAATGTACAAATTACGAATCTTTCCGCCGTATAACCTTCTCCATTCTTTTATTTCATCTCCGGTTATGTCCAAAATTTATGTTCAAAATTTTATTCTCCAAGAATCTCCAATCGTGTCCCCTGACGTCTAAGCAGAAGTGACGTAGACAAAACATGTCACTATTTCGGTTCCTTCCGGTACCTAACATTTCAAACTGCAACTTCAGATCCAGTATAACAGACACAGGTGCGTTCTCGCATTCCGAGCAGAGGGGATGAGTGTTTGTCGATAAGAGGGTACGGTGTGGCGCAGTGCAGTATTAGCTTGCTAGGACGAAAACCCCAGCAACCCACCTCCATCTGGGTCCAGCTACTTGCCCCAAGTCTGGGCGATGGTTTGCATCATTACTCAAAGAAACTTTTGATTTATCCCATTCTCCAGCTAAAAAATATACAAAATGTGGTAACGCTGGCAAGCTTACTTTCAAACGGACGTCTCTTCACAGTCCATCGATTTAACCATTGCAGTATTCACCAACTTGCGTAACAATGATAACAGTTCTGCATATTTAAACACGGTATCAAAACTGTGCGTTAGGTTATGCAGCGGGAAGAGACGAGATCTCCTTGTTTGCAGTTCAGAACTAATTTAACCCTAATGTGCAGATCTGAAAAACGTCATAAAAACCAAGACATCTGTCAAACTTGATAGTATGTTTAATCTGGCTGTCAATCAACAGGTATTTTCAATTTATCAACCGCTTGTGATTAACACTTTTTCATGAATGATTTAATGAGTGTTGGATTAAAAACAAGCAAGCAATTTCAAATATGAAACTCTACGTATTATAAAAACCGAAATATTAAAGAATAAATCGATCGACTACAGTTATTAACAGAGACCAGCTCAAGCTCTATTTGTGTCTTCACATAATTTGATTGGGAAGATGAAATCAAGGGCGGGAAAAGCCCGGGATTTGGGGAGACGACACATCCACGTACAATTTCAACCTGGAAAACTGAACGGAATAAACGACTACCTACGCGTACATAGGAAAATAATATTAAAAAGGAATTAGAAACATGGCAGGCCCCATGAGGAGATGTCCTGGATTAATTTATCTCTGAATAGGGTCAAATGCCGGGCTCTTTATTATCACGGTAATGAATTTTCTGGCTTCATGAAAGGTAGAGAATTTGCTGACTAGCTGAGAGACTACTAGCTTCTTAAACCCAATCTTTATGATAGTTCACCAATTAACTTCCCAGCGAACCGAATACAGAGCACCATCTCAACAGTTTGTGTATTACTGTGATAATATTTTGTGTTTTGTCCTTTGCTAGTGACCTGTTACCCAGCAACGGAGGTCCCACTATTGACTGCGTAACCTCGAAAATATGTTTACCGAACTGTTGTCTAACAACGGAGGTAACCCCGTGTAGTCTGATAGAAGTACACCGACGTTTCGGAGGAACATGATGAACAGGTTTGTTAACATCCTGCTTGTTTTGCTTATTCACGGACCATGACAATGGAAGCAGCGTTTTTTCTGAAACGTCGGCTAATATTACGTTAGCTTAATGCATGAACTTTAACAAAACTGGAAAGGTATTTACGAGTAAATTTGTTGGGACTGGGCCCTGGTCTCATAAAGGTTGAGAACCACTGATCTAGAACGTCGGCTCAAAGATAGAGCTGAGGTTGTCAGGTTTACGCGCCGGCCGCCCTTTAACCCCAGGAGGATACCTGGTACTTAATTTTACTTCTCGTAGAGGCTGAGTCGACCTCAAGGTCGTAGTGCGGCTGGAAGGATTATGTCAATTGAGAAATCCAATGAACTCATCGGAAATCGAAGTGAGGACCTTCCAGCTTTTAGCATAGTGTCTCAACCAACTACGCTACCGCGTGCCCCGAAGCAGAAGGAAAACATTGCCTTTCTTTTCTACCAGTCTGCTGGCGATACACCTTTGTAAACTACGAACACATAAAAATAGCCCAACAATCTAGTTCTTGTTGTTGTTGTTCTTCTTCTTCTTCCTCCTCTTCTCTTCCTCCTCCTCCGGCTGTTCCGGTTTCACACTGCCTTCCCTCTAATCCTGGGGCGGCCACTGGGGCTGTACCCTGGGGCGGCCACTGGAGCTGTATCCTGGGGCGGCCACTGGAGCTGTATCCTGGGGTGGCCACTGGACCTGTATCCCCTTTGGCTGGCATTTCATTATTTGCTCTGGTTTTGTTTCTATGTGTAATTTCCAGCCGTCTCTGTAGCATATTACATTTTTGCATTAACTCCACTCCAAGTTCCTTTCTAGTGTCTTCATTCTTCAGACCATCTTGACTTGTACATCCTTCAGCAGCTCTCAGAAAATGCACTTCTGCTGTCTGTAATCTGCTTCCATCCCTGACCGCCACTGTCCATGCCTCACTGCCGTACAGCCATACCGAAGCAACATGCACTGTCTGTAATCTGCTTCCATCCCTGACCGCCACTGCCCATGCCTCGCTCCCGTACAGCAAGACACGTACAGCCATACAGAAGCAAAATCTCAGTTGCTTTTCTTGTTTTTTTTCCCCTTTCAGTGTTCTGCAAATTGCTCCACGAAAAACTTGATTTGTTTTTAATTTTCTGGTTTATATCCTGATTCATGTCATATCACAGCCTAGGAATTTAAAGTGTTCTAGTGGTCAACAGGGCGTCGTCGATAATCTAGTTTTGAGACTGATTTTGTAACTGGGTGTAAAAATCTGTTACACCAGTTAGCAGGTTTATATTATTTTGAACATGGAAATCATCGAGAGAAAGCTAAGTAGTAACAAACGTACTCTTACGGTCTGTCAACTTATTTAACGTTATTAATCAGGTTATGGGGCACGCGGTAACGCAGTTGGTTGAGGCACTACGCTACAAGCAGGAAGGTCGCGGGTTCGATTTCCGATGAGGTCACTGGATTTTTCAATTGACCTAACCCTTCCAGCTGTACTATGGCCCTGGGGTCGACTCAGCCTCTAACACAAATGAGTACAAGGAATCTCCCTGGGGAGTAAAGGGCGGCCGGCGGGTAAGGCTTAACTCACCGCCATATGTGAGCTGAATGTCTAGAAAATGTGGGAGTCTCGAAGTCTCACTATCCTATGCTCCTCCACAGCGTGTTGCAGATTCTGATATTTATAACATCTTGGTCCCAAACAGCAGACAAATGAGCTACAATTCTTACAAGTGGCTTGTGGGCCGAAGGGTCTAGGTGGCTATCCTTTACAGGCCCCTGCTCCCTTGTTTGTACAGTATTCCAAGAGGGATTTTTATTGCCCTGTTCTAAGCGGGTCTTGGCAGATGTTTTTATGAAAGAGGGTTTGTGTCTAGAGCACACAAGTACATTATAACAGAGACATCTACGTTTTTTATGGTTTTAGGCATTTCTTCTCGAACTTTCCAGTCAAGTGACATACGCTTAATTCAGACATTTTCTGAGTCTCAGGTTTACTCCAAGGAAATACTGCTGGCCCCATGCCGTTCAGTAAGGTGTGGACAAATGAATATGACGTTAAAAGCACTGTCGTTCCTAATTAATGCAGACAGCATAACTACTGTGTAGACATGAAACCCATTCTTTACAAGCTGCTGGCTGTTCATATATTACAGTAATGGATGAATATGGTAGTGTGGTCTTGCAGTCTTACACATTATGACACTCGAAGGCTTGAAGATAATACAGAACCTATACAGCAAGTGTGACATAAATTTATTCGGCATGAATATTGGAAGGTATCTTGGAGAGATAGGCTGGTACGGCATGGATTGGATTGATCTGGCTCAGGATAGGATAGGGGCAAGTGGAGAGCTCTTGTGAACACGGTAATTAACCTTCGCGTTCCATAAAATTCTGGGAAATTCTTGAGTAGCTGCAGAATTGGCGGCTCCTCAAGAAGGGCTCAGCTCCACGAGTGAGTGAATGAGAATATTCTAGAGTCTAGAATATCCTCATTCACTCACTCATGGAGCTGAGCCCTTCTTGAGAAGCCGCCAACTGTCCAGTTCTCAAGACTTTCCCAGCATTTTATGGAACCCGAAGGTTCATTACCGTGTTCACAAGAGCCCTCCACTGGTTCCTATCCTGAGCCAGATCAATCCATTCCATACCATCCCATCCTATCTCTCTAGGTCACCGAACGACGGAAACAATTAAAAAACCCAATAATTCCGTGTAAATACAATTAATTTGAATGAATGACGTATAATCGACGGTTTCCGTCTCTCGCGGAACTGTTTCGTATAACGCCCTGGATGATTCCAAACAAGCTTATTACAGTATATGTAATCCATATTGGGTCGAAACTTTCGTAATACGTATACGCCATTCCGTGGGTTTCCGCTTTAAGACAGGTTTCAACGCCTCTTATGCGACTCAACATTCACATGTATGACATGGAGAGAGGTTCAATATTCCGACCTCTCTTCCTCTTAGCAGCGTGCTGCGAGGTGCTTCGCCCCTGCAAATTTAAATTTATCGCTCTAAAGGTAAGAGGACCACACGGGGCCAAGTTTGTAGTCGTAGGCACCACGGGGCAGTGAAAATGTGGCGTCCTTACCCGTAAAAACAAATTCAGGTCATGATAATTATTTTTTGGTTGTTAGAATAACAAAAAACAAAAACTTTTCGTGATTTTAGACAAGCAAATGTCTCAATAAAATGTGTTCATTCTATTTCTGTTTGTGGGGGCCCCGGGCCAACGCCTCTGTTGCGACACCTTAAATCCAGCCCTGGGAACGCTTGGGCCTCTATGTATTACGAGTAACGAAATCTAATTTTACCGTCAGATTACATTTTGGGTCATATATTACAGGCTGAAAGGGAAGATCGGATCGCAATCAGTCTGCCTGAGGGACACGACGGTTCATTTCTGGTTGTATTATGAACAAGATATCATAAAATGGAATAAATTAGATTACTTACATGAAGAAGTATCATCGCACCAGGAGAGACTGAACCCAACAATGCGACCAAGGAAATCAACACTTACCTGAAATATCGAAAGAAATATTAGTATGGCATTACAAATGCGTACAAAGGTAAAAGGTAAAGTTGTCCCTGTGTTTAATTTGTTTCATTTTGGTCCGTCACACTAACAACAAGGTTAAACATTGTGTACATTGTGCATTTCAGACATTATATGTGTATGTATATAATTAACATCTATTGTAATAGTAGTTTCCGATAGTACTGATACCCTCTGAGGATGATCCGTAGGGATCGAAACATGTAAGGGTGATGAGTCTTCCAATGATAAAACTTAAATAGTCACATAGACGGTGTTATTTTTGTCTTTGTAATTGTCCCTGTGATTAACTAATTAAGCACTACGTCATGAAGATGTATGGGGGGAGTGGATGTATAGATCCACGTTTCTTGACATCGGCACTAGTTGGAGGGAGTGATCAACTTCACGCCCCGGCCGTTTTGCCCCCGGGGAAAGAGCCCCCTGTACCCATTGCACAGAAGGCTGAGTGGGCCCCAGAGCCGGTCTGGACGACGGGAAGAGTAAATTATCGCCCCCTCCGGGACTGTAACTCCGACCCTTCGGTCGTCCAGCCTGTAGCCAGTCGCGTTATTGCGGCTTTCATAAATGCGTATAATGGTCAGTTTCAAAAAATGAACAAAATTGAATTATGCAATATATTCGCCAGCGTCTGTAGTAAAATTATGGCAGTCCTACCGAAAGGTTACAAAGACAGAATGATCAGTTTCTTCAATAACGTAATTTGGCCTTTATTCCGACGCATGGGCGCGCGTTACGTGGGTTGCCGCATTTCGCAGTCGGTCAATTACAACGATGTCAGAAAGCGAAGATTACTTATTCCTTTCCAGTATCTGCTTTACGTAGGTAAGAATCCGCCCGTGTTCACTGTATCTGCACAGAACACGGGACCCACTCATACCAAACACCAACAGATTTACGTTTTCCGGCTTCTTCCCCTTCGTCATGGAGCCCGGATAGCTCATTTGGTGCAGCGACTAGTACGGGCTGGATAACCGAGGAGCCAGAGTGGAGTCCAGGTAGGATCAAGAATTTTCTCTTCTCTATGCCGTCTAGACCGACCCTGGGGCCCATTTAGCCTCCCATCCAATGGGTACCGGGGATCTTTCTCCGGAGGTAAAGTGACAGGGGCGTGAAACTGACCACTCACCTCCAACTAGTGTCGAGGTCAAGAAATTTTGGATCTACAGATCCACCTCCCAATAAGCCTTCAAGGCGTAGTGCGTAATTTGTTAAATACAGAGATAACTTTTATTGTTTACATGTCATCTCTGCCTTCTTCAATGCTAGGTAGACATTTGGGGTTAACAAAGGGGCTACGTGTTCTGACGCCGTCTATCTAACCCCGAGCATGAAAACGTGAACTCTGAATAAATAAACAGTCAACTACCCGGGGGCACACTGAAACAGTCACAGTCTACGCCTAAGTCGGACAACGAATTAGTGGCTTCTGAATTCACATGGACGCTCAGTAACGTACACGGCTACAAGTGACTGTCACAAGCGTCACAAGGACGAGAAGACGTGTTCCCAGAGGCATAAGGGCGGTAGAGATGGTATGGGTAAGCGCGAGACTTGGGTGCACCGCTCCTGAGGCATACATGGGTATGTAGACTAGCAGAGTAAAAATAGAGCAGCTGCCTTGTTCTTTCCCTAGCAGACAGAAATTCTGAACAATCACAAACATAGCCTAAAGATAATATTTAAAATACGGACTCTAAAACAGATATTGGAATGTATCTTTAACTGAACTATACTGACATAATAAACTAATAAGTTTATCACCCGCCATAATGAAACTACCGAGCCCTCACGGGCACCGCGAATTAAAAAGACAGTTCAATCTACAGGTCTATCACATCCTTCCGGCCTGTTGCTAAGTAACTGTTCGTGCGATGGTGGTACAATGTCACTGAGATGAGAGGAATGCTACGAGTTCAAAACTTATAACTTTGATTTATCTTTCTCGCCCATTTCGGCAGGAGAACAAGACATACGTGAGGAAGAGAAAACACGCCAAGTATTTCAAGCAATCTGAATACATGACATTGTGACCTCATGATCAACCAAAATGTTACATGTAAGATTTGAGGCTTTCACGGCAGTGACTATGAAGAAAGCAGTCTTCTGGGATTTGGCACCGTGTATATGTGGTGTTAACCGACGTTTCGGAGGAACGTATCGCCTCCATCTTCAGGGTAGAAGAAAAAATATATAANCATCCTTAAAGCAAGAATCAATTAACACAGAATAAGTGTAACGCCCACCCAACCCGGTATCCAAGTTCTTCCAGTCTGCTTGTCAGTTCAAATAAGGGGCGGCATAGAACAAACTCCAATGACTTTCACATATAGCGCTCATAGTAGTAGTAGAAGAGATGATCGAAGTCCTCACATAACAAACATTTACAGACGCAGATGACATCAACGTGTGATTTGGTATCAACAGCTTCGCGAGGTTCCTTATCAGCTCCAGCCAGAACCAGTCAAGGTAGCATGTTCATATAGAACTTCCCTATACACCAACTCTAGCAAGAAACCGGGATACCAGGAATCTTAACACTTTGCTCAAACGAACAGCATTCGTTTCTCAGAACAATGCCCCTACAGCACTTCTGCCAAGCGCATGTGTTTTTAACTTTCTCATACTATTATTAAACACAGTATTTTCTTGTCACTCTCTAACATAACAACTGAATGCGTGTAGGTCTCGAGTGGGGATTAGTTCACTTCTATTCCTGCTCTTGCAAAATACGCAAAGAAAAATGCCAGACAGGAACAATCGCATTGCATGTCTCCCACGTTAATTCGAGAAACACGTAGGTATGCACAAGCAGGCTACCATCTGAGGAACTGATACAACCATCACACCAGAATTCTTTGCGTATTTACGTGCGTGTTGGGGGGGAAATTGATACCGGCAAATTACTCAAAGTTGCTCAAGTCTAAGTCTTAAGAGACTCACAAATATTCTCTCTTTCGCGTTACAGCCGTTGAAAAATATTTTATACAAAAAAAGCTCCACAAACCAGAACTACAACAGAGTTTTCCACTTTAAAATTGCAAAATAATCAGTCTATAATACATCAAATTCACCTTTCTTAAAAGAACGCTAAAATGTATACAATTTAGTGAAAATGTTTGTTAAATGTTTTAAGATGTCATCAACTATATGCATTCGTTGTTGTTGCTATATGTTTCCGCCACATATGGGCCATCATCATGCAGCATTTATTATTTGAGGAGACTACAGCACTGTATACTTTGTCTTTTCAGTTAATTCTCTTTGTATGGTGTTTCCATCCTATCATTCTGACGGCCATTTCAGCGTTTCTTTTTACTGTTGTTCATTTTTCTTGTGTATGTTTTAGTGCTATGTTATCGCCAAGGTTTCACCGACCCGGTTATTAATTCCAAGGGTAGCAGCCATTCGGGGGGGGGGGGAGCNAAACTGAGAGACCTCTAGCCGTGAGGCTCCGTGAACATAAGCACAGTGCAACTACAGTATTCCCTGTGAATGTGAGAGAAGCTACTGTACACTGGCAAAACTGAGAGACCTCTAGCCGTGAGGCTCCGTGAACATAAGCACAGTGCAACTACAGTATTCCCTGTGAATGTGAGAGAAGCTACTGTACACTGGCAAAACTGAGAGACCTCTAGCCGTGAGGCTCCGTGAACATAAGCACAGTGCAACTACAGTATTCCCTGTGAATGTGAGAGAAGCTACTGTACACTGGCGAAACTGAGAGACCTCTAGCCGTGAGGCTCCGTGAACATAAGCACAGTGCAACTACAGTATTCCCTGTGAATGTGAGAGAAGCTACTGTACACTGGCGAAACTGAGAGACCTCTAGCCGTGAGGCTCCGTGAACATAAGCACAGTGCAACTACAGTATTCCCTGTGAATGTGAGAGAAGCTACTGTACACTGGCGAAACTGAGAGACCTCTAGCCGTGAGGCTCCGTGAACACAAGCACAATCTCAAAGACGGTCGTCTAGAGAAATAAAAATGAGCCCTACATGGCAATGATGACGGTCATAGGGTAGGCGGGGATGAAGCTAGGATTTTGGAAATTGAAAGTAACAGCAGATATAGGATATATAAGGAATCGGCTCAACCAATCGGATCAGACAACTCAGTTTGGAAATTTCTCCAATCTTGCATCCCCCGTATCAGCAACGAGGTTATGAACTCTCAGAGATCTTCTTCATGGGTTTCTATAAGGTTTTGGTCTAGAGTATTCAGATTTTACTCCACAGATGGCGCTAGCAGTGGGCACTGTGTGCTTTCACAATTTATCAATTTAATTATATGCATTGCTGTTCGTGGACTTGATTTGTTGGCTAGGGTTGTAGCATAAATTCTATCTTACTTCCTATCCTAGTTCAACGAATGTGCCTGCTCTACCACAATTTTTATTGTATATTTTCCTGTTATCTCCCTTTGACACAGCCTGGTTTCAGGCATTTAAATAGCTGTAGAGAATCTGACATCCACCGATTCAGGTCACCTCTTTCTATGGGGCCCAAAAGAGTGTGTCTCCCTTCACTTAAGGACGGAAACACATACAGTTTCCGAAACGTTACGTTTTCTAGTTTACAGAAGAGCGGAAAATGGACATAGTCCTAAAAGCCAATAACCCTGAGTGTACGGTAAAATTGCCCCTGTGCTCAACTAATTAAGCATTACGCCATGAAGACGTATGGGGGAGTGGACGTATAGATACACGTTATATTGACCTCGGCACTAGCTGGAGTTGAGTGGTCAGCTTCACGTCCCTACTGCTTTATCCCCGGGGAACGAGCCGCCGGTACCCATTGGGTAGGAGGCTTGGTGGGCCCCAGGGTCCGTCTGGACTATATAGAGAAATTCTTCACTCTACCGGGACTCGGACTCCGACCCCTCGGTCGTCCAGCCCGTAGGCTATCGATATATCGGCTGCCCTACCTCGGCTCACCTGACTGTAACAGACCTATTATTGCATTCACGTATATTTTCCAGTGATGCCACTCGGTGACAACAGACATACATATGTTTGTATATCATGGCGGACGGTCCATCTACAAGAGAGATCGCAACAATGTAAAAGGGCCGAATTGATGAAAACACATGCAAAAGGCCAGATTTACTAAATTTTATCAGTGAATTAAATTACAGATATTATGCATCTAAACCGCGATGATAACCAAACCACTAACATCTCTAAAAATGGTTTATGATTTGCTTCTTGATTTGACGTTTACATAATTCATTTACAGTTTTGTTTCAAATCCTTTGCTTCTTTCTTCGGACATTCAAATGCGTGAAACAGATCGTTACTCGTAATACGCCGTGCACTCCGCCAAAGGTCAACACGGCATTACATTACAGAAAACAACACTTCGTAACTACCGCTGTTAGAAGCTCAAACCCTACACTGAGTTCCTCCGAGATTTTGAACGCACCATCCTCTCCCATCTACCGGTCATCTGTGTAACTTCACGAGACTGCAGATGCCATCTCTGGAGACTTCCAGGAACCACACACTTCAGGTTGAATATTATCGACTTTTGATATCGAACTACCCCTATCTCACTTGTACTATACTACCATCTACGGAACGAATATCAAACTACGTAGCTCAGCTTGCCACCTGCTCCTATCGGTTTCTTCTGGGGGGGGGGGAATAAAGCCGTAGTACACAGCTCACAGCTAAATAGTTAGGAAAGGCAAGGAAGCAAAGTTCGTGGGAACGGCCGTTTCGATAACGTAAGTATAATCAAGAGCAGATTAAACTCTAGTTTCATTCGGTTCATAATCCGTTCTCCTTCTAGTCTCCTCTGTAACGACGTAAAATTTAAAATTAACTTTACCACTTGGTCTGTAAGGATATGAAACTTGATGTTCCATGGTTAGTGAAAAGCATAGAGTGAGGGTGTTAGGGAATTACTGGACCTAATAAAAATTAATTGAAGGTTGAAGCAGGTGCTCATCTGTATCTTCTTCCACGTAATATGGTTAAGGTGATTAAGTGAAGGTGGAAAGGTGGGTGTGAAATACGGACACATATGAAGGATACGAGAGACTCATACAATCTAAAGGGAACCAGCCTCATGTTGGATTAACCTAGGCGTAGATGGGAAGACAAAATTAAAATGAATCGCGGCGGATCTTGGACTGAACTAACCACAAATGGAGGCCGCGCCATAGCTCAGGCGGTTAGTCGCTGCCTTCCCACCGCGGCGGCCCGGGTTCGATCCTGGGTCTGGTCAAGTGGGATTTGTGGTGGACAAAGTGGCACTGGGACGGGTTTTCTCGAGTACTTCGGTTTCCGCTGCCAATCTTCATTCCACCGAATACTCTATCATGTTAATCACCCGGGGCAGGCTACAATAGGCCAATCAGTGGCCGCCGTGCCGAGTGGACCCAGTTGTATTCCACCCCCCCCACGGCACTATGCGAATTAAAAAAACACAAATGGAGGGCTCCTGTGATCACATGAATGAATCTCTGGGCCCACTGGAGGAGGCTCGAGGAGAGAAGTGTAGAGGTAACGCTCTAGACTTGCATGCTGCAGGTGCTTAGGTCGATCTCCGTCGGGAGACTGCCTATCCGGGCAGTTTCTTTACGAATCTCTTCACTCCGCTCAAGGAATATGCCAAATCTTTCCTGATTAACCAATCACTACGACCAAGCGCAGACACAAGCTACTTTCATGTCTACTAAGATTTTTTAAACCTATTTCCAATTTTGGGATGAGTATTCTTCGTGTCTTCTGTAAATTTATTTACTATATTTTACGTACTATGCTAAAAGCCGGAAGGTCGCGGGTTCGATTCCCGATGAGGTCACTGGATTTTTCAATTGACCTAATCCTTCCAGCCGCACTATGGCCCTGGGGTCGACTCAGCCTCTAACAGAAATGAGTACCAGGAATCTTTCTT
>NW_019725845.1:500362-510610 GCF_002891405.2 Cryptotermes secundus
CGGCGCGTAAGGCTGACAACCTAACAGCCATCTATGAGCCGACTGTGTAGGAATGTGGGGAACCTCGACGTCTGACAACCCAGTGGGTCTTCATGGCCCATTACAAGAATACCTTTACCTTTTTTTTATTATTTTAAGTGGGTGTTGAAGGTCTGTGCTACATGGCTGCAACCCTTCACCATTTCTGGGGTGTTACAGAGGGCGAGACAGACCGAAAATTGTTAAGGTACCTTTCGGTTACCAGTGGAAGAACATCCAGTGAGCATGTTCCCATGCAATAGGCAGCTGTAAACTGGGGTAATTACATTTTTCTCACAATTTAGTTTAAACTGCAAATTAAAAACAGTCTTCTTTACAGGAGGACCCGTGATAGCGCAGTCGGTATAGGGACTGGCTGGACGACGCAGGGGTCGGAGTTCGAGTCCCGGTGGGGTCAAGAATTTTTTCTTCTTCAGGTCGCCCACACCGGCTCTTGGGTCCACCCAACCTCCTATCCAATGGGTACCGGGGTCGCTTTCCACGGGGGTAAAGCGGCCGGGGCGTGAACCTAACCACTTATCTCCAGCTAGTGCCGAGGTCAAGAAAATGTGGATCTATACATTCACGCCCCCATACGCCTCCATGGCATAGTGCTTACTTAGATAAGCACAGGGACAACTTTACCTTTTCTACCTTTTTACAGGATTTGTTTTATATGTATAAAAATTATATGTTTAAAAGTCAAGTTGGCGCAGCATGTATGTCTCATTTTCAAATGCACCATAGGATTTTTTTGCTCGCGAATCGATGGTACAAACGCTAACGTAGTAAAATAAACCACACACAAAAAAGGATGAAAATAAATTCCTGTTCAGTTGAGAAACAACAAAATTGCTGTATTAAAGTCTATTCATAATTCTTGGTGGTTTAATAACAGAAAATAGAAATTTAATGAACATATTGATCAAATAGAGTAACAGACTAGTGAAAACGTGAGAGATTAGATACCAAAAGGAAGAAGAAACTTGGCAAGACCAAAAATGAGGTGGAATGATACTGTCAAGCAGGAAGACTGAAGGAATGCAGTGAACCACAAAGATTAAGGCAGAAATTCTTGATCTCTATTCTGGCTATGGCACTGGGGGAGATGGACATAAATATTTTCTAGACAAACCAGCCGACGTTCTGATTTGTCCTTTCTCAGCCCAGACATCCGGTAGAATAACCCTGCCTTATTTGAACAGTCTAATACTGGTTAGCAATGGGCATCAGTTTTACAACTCTATTAAATGTATCCTTATAAAGAGAGAGAACAAGAGCAAAAAATGTAAAAAAAGTAAAGCTATCCCTGTACCAGGCCGTGAAGGCCCATAGGGTTGTGAGACGTTGAGGTTACCACATTTTCTAGACAATCGGCTCACAGATGGCAGTAAGGTTGTCAGCCCTACGCGCCGGCCGCCCTTTACCCCCAAGGATATTCCTGGTACTCATTTCTGTTAAAGTCTGAGTCGCCCCCAGGGCCACAGTGCGGCTGGAAGGATAGGGTAAATTGAAAAAATCCACCTTATCGGGATTCGATCCCGCGACCTTCCGGCTTCTAGCATAGTGCCTCAACCACCTACGCTATTGCGTGCCCCGTTTCCTGCGAGGTAAGAACTGAATATGTATATATTAATTACAATAAAGACTGGCCAATTCCTGCAGTCTGATGTTTCTTTCGTTTTAACCTGCTGAAGCCTGAAATTTATCTAAATTATATGTAAAAATACAGTCTCTACCTCACAGAACACACACAGTGTCACCTTACATAGACGAATCGGTTTATGCTGCACAGGTAAATAATTACAACAGGTAGTGAATCTACATATAATAGTCATTGTGCTTTAGAGAGTTAAACGGATGGCCACGTCTTCATACACCATTCTGTTCTACGGTCCCCCATAAATCACATTAATCTTTCTATATGGTGCTCTACAACTTCTGCAGTTCACAGTTTTACTTGAAGTATATGTAAAGTTGTTCCAATGCCTAAGTACTACGCCACGAATATGTACAGAAGCAACGCAGGGCTAAGTGGCATTCTTAACCTAAGCACCAGGTGAAGGCCAGCAGGCATACATGTTATTTAAATACAACTGACTGAAGTGGAGATTATAGTATGCATGTTCAAATATTATACTATGAAGAAAACGTGTTTACTATAGAATGTTAGTTTTTTAGGCAGTACATTCCTTTATTACTTCATATTTTTTTCTGGCACTGGGAGCTGTTCCAAAGTTAAATCAAAATGACACGGTGATACCAGGTGATTACTATGGAGATTAAACCAATACATACCCAAATCGTGGCATTTATTTCTTCCCATTCCTCATGCAATGCTTGTCTCATATCATACTTGTGCAGATTTGGGAAAGAATACATTTTACACATGTGTTTTAAAAAATCAACTTTGCAACCACCTTCCTCGCCCGCCACACTAGTGCTGCCACCAGTCTACAGAATGGCGTACTAGCGAGAAAAAATTGCTAGGGATAGATCGCAGCATTCGCAGCTCCTTAGCGAGAAACAACTGAACAGCAAAGACTGCTAACGCATTAGTGTGGAGTCAAAGGGAAAAGTGAATCGGAAATTAAATAATAACTCTGATTTTATACTACTGATCTTTCTCAGTCACTTTCAATTGGGTTGTTTTCACTGACTCTCTCCAAGGCAATGTCACTGACATCCAGACAGGATTAGCCTTTTTTTTTGCTATTGTTAGAACTGTCGAGTAACGTGGTTTTCCTCAGTCTCTTCAGACGTATACTGGAGTAGTACCCTAATCGGACTTTCACATTACCAGTGCGTCATTCATGAACACGATGAACACTGTCATTACAGCGAGGGTCCTAACACAACAGAAGTAAAACTACAAAAATAAATAAAAGAATAAAAGACGCGAATTGATTTCGCCACTGGATAAAATGTACTCTATTAGAAAACGGTCCACGTATCAAAATACCTCTCACAGGACGCCAAGCGAACTGGTTCTGCTGTAACATCAGCGATCTAATTTCAAAAACTTTTTAGTGTTACAGATATCTGTGTCAAATTTATGTCAACAAAATACGACTCCACGTATCCCGTTTCTACTGACAAATCGCGCACCCTTCTCCCTTGAGGAGCCAGAAGCAGGTACGGGGCCGACGCAAACTGTTTTCGCCACGTCACAGTGTTTCAATTTTATACACGTTTGATAAACAGGGTGACGTGATCAAAACCCGCGTGGCATTCATGTAAATTAAATTACGCTATGAAGAAAGCAGTCTTCTGGGATGTGGCGCCGCGTAGATATTGTGTTATTTGACGTTTCGGAGGAACATATCGCCTCCATCTTTAGGGTCTGTTTAACTGTATGTTGCACCTGCTCACGCTGGTTCGCTAGCGGATTTCTTGTCTTCTACCCTGAAGATGGAGGCGATACGTTCCTCCGAAACGTCGGATAACACAATATCTACAAGGCGCCACATCCCAGAAGACTGCTTTCTTCATAGTCACCGTCGTGAAAACCTCAAATCTTACATAAATTACGCCACACTTACTCTTGTCCTAATCTTCCGCGAATCTCTTTTGAGTATTGATACTATACGGCGCAGGACGGTATGACGAACGAGGAATTTGAAAGGAAGCCGTTGTAGCCTCATCGAGATAATATCGCTGGAAATTGCCTAGAGTGACCGAGTTTCAAACCGAGCAAATCCCGAAAACGAGCCCAAACTCGGTCTAGTTCTCTTGTTGGTCTATTTCGGTCTAGCCGTAACGCCTCGTGATTTTCCTAAGCACCTCTATAAAAATGCAGGCATCTTGACTAGGTCATGGCCGCTTCCTTCCAAATTCCTTTCCATTCATCATTCGGTTGTCATCCTACCATCCAAAACCATACAGTTTCATTATTAACAGTGCAGTTAAATAACCTATAAAAATGTATTTTAATCTTATATCTTGTTCATTTGATAAAGTTGAACGCGTTGTTAAATAATCTACAAATGTTTATTTTAAAGTTACACAGCATTCATTAGAAGTTCAAGAGTTTTCTCTCTGACAATGACATTACTCGACATTCTCGGAACATCCGAAACAAGACATTTCACAACTGAATATTATGCACACAATAAAATATGCACCCGCTTGTCACCATGTGTATAAAAATAATGAAAGAGATGTAAAGAAAACGTAAGGCGTTGCCTTCACGTCCTAAGATGACAGGGACCTATCTGTCCGTGCAGGCTGCAAAACATTTCCATAACGAAGAGTGACGTTTCCAAAACACGACACGACACGACACGACATCCTCGCTTAACATGGCGTATCAAACAAATTACTTCTTTTCGGCAACTTCGCTAGACACGACGGAGAAACTGAATGTTTTCTGGCAACAAAACTTGTTACAATAGACAAGACTGTCAAGTGTATTACCTTCCGAGTCAGAATTTCGGGCTACAGGCAATTTACTTCGGTCGATGGGAAGCGAAACTGGATTAAAGCAAGGACAAGTAGGGCTACAGCCATTCTCGGGTAGGTTGCTGAAGGCTGCAGGGTGGAAGTCAAGGAGGCACACATTTCAACAGGAGTACATGAACAAAAGTAATCAGCACGGAGAATGACGCCTACAAGGGAGATAATACTAAAAGGGACGACAAATAAATAGAATATGAGGATGTGGACTGGGCTCGTTTGTCTCAGATCTGGGGCCATTGGCTGCGTCATGTGAGCAGGCTATTGAACGTTCGGGTTCCATAACAGGTGATGAACTTCCTGACGAGCTGAGCAACTGCTCGTTTCCCCAGGACACTGCTGGAAATCGCATTCCGCAGGTCGTCTTCTGCTCTGAAGCCACTTAATATAATTCGATAGTTCCGTAAAGGAACAGAATTAAATTCAAGTTATGGGGAATGTTTCAAAATGAATGTGAATGCGTTTTCTTTATCTTTGTAACTGAGCGAATGGTTGATTCTCAAGGTCTCGGCTCCATGTGTTTAGCTAGCTGGTTAGTTAATTGGTTAACCCACATAACCTAGAATTAGTCCGAGGCAATTGCATAAGAAAAGCAGAACAGCATTACAGTGAGCAGCAGACACTTTCATCACAACAACCTGTACACCTGATGATGGCCAGTTAGGCCGAAACGTGTAGTGTCAATAAAGAAAACAGGTGAGATAATAATAATAACCGAAGATGCATATATACGAAAAAAGCGGAATACAAAAGCAGATAAATAGTTCAAATTTGACGGGACACATCAAGAGTAAAATATTCCGTTCTCACTGATCAGCTGCAAATTGCTGAGTTATGAGTGCTACAACAGAGCTAGCTTATGGAAAGGAATTACATATACATGACAGCAGAGTTTGGGGTGCTCACGGAGGTACCTAAGATAAAAGGATGTGTTGGCTGGTATTTTTTTTATTGCTAGTGGGGTGGGACTGAGTCCCTTGTACTGCGGCCACTTCTGGCCTGTTGTACCAGCCCCAAATGATAGGTGAGGGTGATTGTGGAGCAATTGGTGGAATGAAGATTGGCAGGGGAAACCGAAGTACTCGGATAAAACCTGCCCAACGCCAATTTGTCCACCACAAATCCCACTTGACCAGACCCGGGATCGAACCCGGGCCGCCGCGGTGGGAAGCCAGCGACTAACCGCTTGAGCTATGTCACGGCCTGACTGGTACTTTAGCAATGATTCCAAGAAACGTATTTCCATTTCAACCAATGAGAAGTAGCCCCCCACTCGCAAAGCAAGTAGGCAATAAACACAGCGGTTTGTCGTGTGCAATTTGCTTGGCTTATCCTAAGATCTGGGATTACGTGGTAGCGTAGGTGGTTGAGGCACTATGCTACAAGCTGGAAGGTCATTGGATTTCTTCAATTTACGTAATCCTGCCAGCCGCATTATGTTCCTGGGGTCGACTCAGCCTCTAACAGAAATGAGTACCTGGAATATTCCTGGGGTTAAAGGGCGGCCGGCGCGTAAGGCTGACAATTTCACGTTATCTTTGAGCCGATTGTCTAGACAAAATGTGGAAGCATCGACGTTTCATAATCCTATGGGCCTTCACGGCCTGTTACAGGGATAGCTTTGCCTTTTTACCCTTAGATTTGAATATGGAGGCCGTAGTTTCTTCGAAACGTCGAGAAAATTCTAACAGACTACATGATATAACACCCCAGAAGGTTCTGCACTTCGAATTATAAAATGACCTGCTACGCTCAAGTCTCTATAGCAGTATCATGTTTATTTACGTCAATTTTCTTCCCGTCACGTGCCATACTTTGCATTTCAAAGTAACAAGAAAGGGGATTCCAAGTCATGCTCTCACTCATACACATACTAAATTCATTCACTGAGAAAATATATATTTCTTTTGGCACTGAAAAGTGTAACTTCAATATGAAACTCGAAGAAAATATTTAGTCCTATATATCAACCGCTTTCAAAAGGCGACCTGCACGGGCGGAAGTGCTCGTGAGGTAACCTTCAGAAAAAGGCAAGGATGTTCCCGTGCTTAATTAATCAAGCCATGGAGATGTATAGGGAGTTGAATTACAAGCCCGCCATTCTTCACATCGGCACTAGCTGGAGCTGAGTGGCCAGCTTCATGCCCCGGCCGCTTTACCTCCTGAGAAACATCACCCAGTACCAATTTCATGGAAGCTAAGTGGGCCCCTAAGGCGGTCTGGAAGCTGTGGAGAAGAGTTAAATCTCTTGCCCTTACTGCGAATCAAAATCCGGCCGTCCAGCAAGTAGCCCGACGCGTCGCTATACCGACTGGGCTATTCTCAAACGTATTGAAACCTTTATATAAATGCCGTATTCGTTCGAAATTAATTTTCTTTCTTAAACAACTCAGTTTTCTCGAAGATCTCTTTTTTCGGGTTCCTTTCCTTCGATTCTATGCATATTTAGTTTGTGACATGTAACGGCTGCGTGAGATAATCAGGCGAGGTATCAATCCTACACGCCCCCCCCCCACTTATTTAGTCATACTAGAGATCTCTACGCTACAGCCGCAAGAAATGAGAGACTCAGGAGGATACAGCGCGTCAAGGAAACGCAAAAAATAAAGACTTGCTGACTAGATCTAAAAAGTACAAAACAGTTCCCGAAAGCACTAATCGCCTGCTTTCCTCTGATACGACACGAACCGCATAGAAAACAGGAGGGGATAAGCAGATAGACAGCACGGTCGTCTCATAATCCTCTCAAAGATTTGGGGGGGGGGATACACAGAAAGACAACAAAGTGATATAAGCCTCTTTCAGATTTTAAAAATATAGATAGCAGGCTAGAAGTAACACTGTTTAATGAGAATACGTGGCCATGGAATTTTTAGTTCCCTCCTGTAGGGACTCCTTGGCTGTTCGTGGCTTATCTGAAATTCTACTTCCCTCCTGTAAGCACTCCAGGCTGTTCGTGGTTTATCCGAAGTTCTAGTTCCCTCCAGTAGGCACTCCTGGCTGTCGGTCGCTTATCTATCTAGTTCCCTCCAGTAAGCACTCCACGCTGTTCGTGGCTTATCTGAAGTTCTAGTTCCCTCCTGTAAGCACTCCAGGCTGTTGGTCCCTTATATGAAGTTCTATTTCTCTCCTGTAAGCACTCTAGGCTGTTGGTAGCTTATCTGTATGTTCAAGTGTCCGACAACCAGAAGGTCCGGTGGCCCAAGGGACACGGCCTCTGCGCTTATCAGACAGATAACTGTCATCTGCAAAGGTAAAAAGGTAAAGCTATCCCTGTTAACAGGCCGTGGAGGCCCACAGGGCTGTGAGACGTCTAGGCTCCCACATTTTCTTGACAATCTGCTCACTGATGGCGGTGAGGTTTTCAGCTTTATGCGCCGGCCGCCATTTAACCCCCCAGGAAGATTCCTGGTACTCATTTCTGTCAGAGGCTGAGTCGACCCCAGAGCCATAGTGTGGCTGGATGGACTAGGTCAACTGAAAAAATCCAATGACATCTTCTGGAATCGAAGCCGAGACCTTCAGGCTTGTAGTATAGTGTCTCAACCAACTATGCTACCCCGTGCCTCCTGTCATCTGTAAGGGATCTGCTTCTTGTCACACACGTTAATCTGCAGGGTCGCCCGATTTCTGTAGTTCTTACAGCAGAGATCTGGCCTTGTGTATTTGCAGACAGCACAGCTGCACAATAACCGGTTCCCATATATGATCACACCATTGAGCTCCTGGTGTGAAAACGTGCAATGTTTATTTACATTATGTAACGCTGCTCACCTTGAAAACTGAAATATTCAGGTCAGTCCATGACCAACATAAAAAAATTAACTCGCTGAACTGGTTAGTGATCAAAGCACACCAAAAGTGGATACGTATACTCCACTGGGATACACACATGTTACGAAAGCATGTCGTCCCACGTTGCATACTTCACAGGGGTTCATGTTAATCTTATTGAGGATACAAGCTGAACGTTAGACAGTTATCAGACATAGTTCCTTCTTATGTTTCGTTATTCACCATATCGATAAATCATAATCACAACGCTTCGTATTCTATAGTTTTGTATTTCACAAAGTATTTATTGTGACGCATTTGATCATTTCTAGGCAACGGCTCGGTGAACAGCCACGAAGTTACGCTCTCAACAATAGTAGGACTTCCAATTCTAGGCAACGGAGTGGTAAACACTCCCATGAATTTTCCAGAGACGGCGTTTTCCGTGGTGTCCGCCCCGAGGCTATATAATGAGGACTTCCATGTGAGCAGGGCTGAACTTAAGAAGGTGCTTCATAGGATCATTATCGAGGTTTCAGCAAGGGTAACGCTGTACACTTGTACTCGTGAGGTCTGCGGTTAGAATGTAAGCCGAATTACCTGCTAGTTCCAAATTTTCGTACCTTTCTGCAGTCTTGCCATGTGAACACCAGGGTAGTATCCCACAAGAGCCCAGAGCTATCTCTTTCCAATTTCTTACATGGTTACCACTCAAGTCATCGTAAATGTCATTCGATATTAATTAATATAAATAACACGAATCGCTGACTCTACTGACCTCAAATGTCGCCTGTTATTTGCGAACACAATTTATATGCCATAAAAGGTAAACTATAATTATGAAATATCTGGAAGGGTTTTTGGTTACGTATTTGCTAAGTGCATGGAACTTATGAAATGGCAACGGGCAAAAAAGCAGAATGTCGAATCCCGAATAAAATATGTATTTAAAAACACAGAAGGCCGAAAGGTGCGTTTATTCTGTGTCTGCATGTAGGTAGCGGACTTCCTACGGGATGATCCCTATCCAAGGAGTCCTACCCACTGTCTAAGATTAAGAAACTGAAGTGAAACGAAGCGTTTCATGGATACCCTATGCTGCAAGTGCGAGCAACAGAGATAGAAGATTATCTTCAACGGCACAGTATGTGATATGAACGTTAATGTATACCGCATACAAAAAGCAGGACAAAAACTTTGCGTTATGGCTCTTAAACTGTCATTTTATGATCAGCGTATCCGATATAGTCATAAACAGTTTACTTTGTACACGTTACCCAAAAACTTGAACATCTGTTGTGATTTGTTACGTTTGTAAACAAAACAAAATTCAATAAATAAGACGCTTTCCAAATGATTAGCAATTCTAAGCACTGCCGCTTGCCAGGCAAGCCTTATGGCCGTCCAAGGGCTTCCAACCCTAGGATCGAGTCCCGGCCAACACACTATTGACATGCATCGTTAGTTAATATTATTCATAGAAGGTAAAGGTTCAGTAAGAAAGAGGACATCCTGCCTCCTGGAAAAAAAGGGTTTAGTCTACCTACAGCATACAAAAAAAAAACATAGAAAGGTTTAAGCTCGCTAAGAGTTTGAAAAGAGGTACTTTCTTTTCAAAGGGGTTAGCTCGCGAGAAATACAAGGGAGAAAGGTACTGAGTTCGTGGCAGTGCATAAGACAGACCAGAACTACCCTTCCTGCAACAACAAATAATAATAAACTTAGTCTTAACATTTCACAACGACATGAAAGGTTGTGTACTGCCAAATTGTACGAAGTAATAAGATAATCCCTTTAAGAAATTGAGGAAAAGAGGGAACTCTCCTTGAATACGGATGAGTGGATTAAGCTTGTACTTAGTAGCCATAAAATGTGTACCCTTTTGCTAATAATACTAATTCACCAAGTACAATTTAGAATAGAACATCGGTAAGTTCTCACAAGGAAAACCATACTTTCAGAGTTTGGGAGACACAATGAATTTCTTAATCCTTAAAATTA
>NW_019725845.1:511187-531250 GCF_002891405.2 Cryptotermes secundus
AACATTCAATGATAACACCTCTTATCAACTAGCCCAATAAACCCTGAGATATTCCATTCGCGGAGGCGTTATCAAGAAGGACGTAGCCGCCAACTAGACTACCAGATCTACAGCGCACTTCTAGATAGTCTCCGATCCAGGTCAGTGTACTCCATCTAGATACGCGTGTGCGGTTAAAGCCTGCCAAATAAAGGATTTATAAACAACGGCATAAGAAGGACTACAGAATACTTAGTAAAACCAGAACAGGCTAATATCCGAAAAGGAACAAAAAGTTGTGTCGCTAGTGATTCACTTTCAAATCAACAGACAGATACGGATAAAGAACGGGAGTGTCGGCAGAAAGAAGAGAAAACAAGGAAAGGGGAAAATGCAAGGAGGAAACAAAGCAAAATAAACAGACTGTTTATGAAGCTGTAGATTCTATCAACTTTAGAGTAGGCCGCGCCATAGCTCAAGCGGTTAGTCGCTGGCTTCCCACCGCGGCGGCCCGGGTTCGATCCCAGGTCTGGTCAAGTCGGATTTGTGGTGGACAAAGCGGCGCTGGGGCAGGTTTTCTCCGAGTACTTCGGTTCCCCTACCAATCTTCTTTCCACCAATTGCTCCACAATCACCTTCACCTATCATCTGGGGCTGGTACAATAGGCCAGAAGTGGCCGCAGTGCAAGGGACTTAGTCCCATCCCACTAGCATAAAAAAATTATGCCGGTAGTTGACAGGAGGAACTAAACAAAATTCCAACCACGAGAGCAGGACCCAAAGTGGTATTCCAACTAAACGCCTACCGGGTGGGAACGAGATGTGCTGACCCTCTATGAACTGAGTCGGCAATGCGTCAGCACGTGCATACTAGTTACTGAACCTAAAATATCCGACAGTATGACATGACATGTGTATAATGCAGATCTATCAATCATCTACTGATCAATACAACGCAAGCAGTGGAGAGCAGACCCACACAGTCAATGCTCATTTAAATCAATCCATTCGGTTATGTGTGACAATGTTCAAAATGGCTTCCGCTGTAGGTCAAAAGTAATGTACGGGTACTTCATGCTGGATTTATATATGGGGTAGGGAGGAAGGTAAAGCTATCCCAGTAACAGGAAGTGGAGGTCCATGCGGTTGTGAGACGTCGAGGCGTCCACATTTTCTAGACAATCGGCTCATAGATGGCGGTGAGGTTCTCAGCCTTACACGCTGGCCGCCCTTTACACCCAAAAGGATTCTTGGTACTCATGTCAGTTAGAGGCTGAGTGGACCCCCAGGGTCATAGCGCGGCTGGAAACATTAAGTCAACTGAAGAATCCATAGACCTCACCGGGAATCGAACCCGCCACCTACCGGCTTGTATGAAAAAAACAGGAATCCAAACACAGAGAATCATGTATACAGAGCCTCTCTCTCTCTCTCTATTGCTCTATAGCCCTTTTGGCCTTGGCTCCTTTTTCAGTTTCTTAATCCTACACACAGCTGGTAGGGCTCCTTCGACGGGTGATAAACACGCCTCAAGGCGCTACCTACATGCAGAACAACACGAACACAGAATAAACGCACGCACAGACATCCATGTCTTGAGTTGGATTCGAACTCAGGATCCCAGGGTTCATGCCTTAGACCGCGCGGCCGCTGTGATCGGCGCCACTCACTGTACGTGTATACCTGAAGACATGAATAAGTGATCAGCCTCCGGCAGCCACTGCGTAAGAGACCGGCTTAGACCCCAGTCCTTCTGGACGCCGTGAAGAAGAGAAGGCAACTGCCTCTAGGCAAGTTATGGAACTGCGGTAGCCCACAGAGAGATAAATGTTAAGTATCTTTATGAAATGGAAATGACATCAGTATACGCATCAAAGTAGGAATATCAACCCCTGCAAGTCATCCTGCATTCCTCTTCCTTTTCTGATATTAACTTTCTTCCCGTAAGCTGCTCTGTCGGTAAGTTAAGTCCGGACAGGCTGGTTAGCAGACAGCCAAAGTCGATAGCTAGGCCGATGAACGGCAACAAGCAAAAGCACTGCAGGTTATTTCCAAATACATTTGCAATTCATCATTTTAATACACGTTCCCACTTAGTCGAATCCTTGGTAACTCGTAGAATATCTATATTGAAAGACATACATGCGTGCTCTACGCAATTTATATTCAGGATCCATTTATGACGTGAATTATAAAAAAAAACTTGTAAAAGATTCTACGTGGACGCTGCATTATCATGGCTTTAGGACATCAGCATAAACACGTGATAAACACCAACCTACTCGATGATAGGGCATTAATACCAGTCCTTACTTGGCTTTACTTTCTAATGCCTTCCCAATCAATTAGGGGCTTAAGGAAGCAGTTATGATAGTACATTAACTGAAATATGAATTGTAGTAAAGTGGGCATACAAAATGCTTAGAATCTACATTCAAAGTAACTGGTGCAAACTTCTGCAGTGGGATCACATTCTGCCCCTGCCCATAGACTTCTGAGGCTTTAAGGGTCCCACATTAACAAGACAATGGGCTCACAGGTGGCGGTAAGGTTGTCAGCCCTACGCGCCGGCCGCCATTTATCTCCAGGAAGATTTCTGTTAAAGGCTGAGCCGACCCCAAGGCCACAATGTGGCTGGAAGGATCAGTGTAGCATAGTGCCTCAACCAACTACGCTACCGCGTGCCCCTATAAGAATTGACCCTGGCTGTGCGGCCCGTAAACTCGACTAAAACTCGTCACAAGGCCGCATGGTTAACGTCTCCGAACCTTATCCAGTAACACTAAACCTCACACCCACAGCTGACTAAGTGTAGCGAGAGTGTATCGCTAATTCCAGATAACTCCCGCTGTTCTTGACGCCAGAGTCAGGTGTTTGGAATTTAAGGCTACAGACTGGATGACCTTGTCATGGCCGAACACAGGCTCGCTCACTCCACAGCCACAGTGTGTTCATCAAGTGAAACAATAAGCTACGTGTCACGCACGCGCACAAGCTCAGATTACGGAAAATTAAAATCGTAATATCGTTCGGGGTATCCATACAGGCCACTGCATTGCCCACTCCGGTAAATTTATTTATGGTTTATTTAACGACGCTATAAGTAGTTAAAACTGCATAGCGATGAATGGTAAAAGGTAAGTTATCCCTGTAAAAGACTGTGGAGGTCTATAGGGTTGTGAGCCGCTGAGGCTCCCATATTTTCTAGAAAATCGGCTCATACATGGCGGTGAGGTCCTCCTTACGCGCCGGCAGCCATTTACTCCCCAGGAAGATTCCTGGTACTCATTTCTAAAAGAGGCTGAGTCGACCCCAGGGCCACAGTACGGCTGGAAGGATTAGGTAAATTGAAAAAAAAAACAGTGACCTCATTGGGAACCAAACCGGCGACCTTCCGGCTTCTATCATTGCGCGTAAACCTGCTTATCTCAGTTTAGGCTTTCCTGTTTTTCTTCTTCCTTCAGGTTTGGCATTAAAAAGTATTTTCCCATATCGCTCCTGGTCCATTAGAACACGACCAGTCCATTTCAACCTACCCACTTTTATAAAGGTTATTATACCAATGTCCTCTTACTAAGCATCCTGTTCACAACTGTACCTAATTCTCAATTCATTGTTACTTCTGATTGGGCCATTTAGAGACCTCAGAACTTTTCTCTCAAAGGCAGCAAAAAAAACCTCTTCAGAATGATGGATCACAGGGAATATTTTCGAAACCAATCATTAACTATCGCACTATGTCTGTAGACCCTCAGACAAACAGGAAGAAAAAGAGACAGGATAGACGCGTAACTCCTGCTTGCGAGTAGGGCATGTTACCGCTGTGGTAACCGACTCGGTTTAATAAATTGACGCCGATCATTATACAAAATGCAGACGCGTTCAGAGATAGGCAGCCAGAGAGTACAAATGGTGTTCCAATAATGCACCCCGCAGTTCGTATTGGGTGGGCGAACAGACTGACAGCAGGCGGGCAAGCATCTGCGTCACGACTCGGTAAAACCTACATACAGTCCAGTCGGTTCATGTGCCACAGACTTCTTGTCACTCTTCCCCAGAGGCAAACTCAGAGCTCTGTTGCTGATAAATATAACCGTCACATGGGCTTACCTCCTTTAACATAATGCGCATGCGTATGTCAAGAAGCCGTTATAGCGACTGGCTACGAGCTGGACCACCGAGGGGTCGGAGTTCGAGTCCCGCATGGTCAAGAGTTTTCTTTTCACCACGCCGTCCAGACCGGCTCTGGGGCCCACCCAGCCTCCTAACCAGTGGGCAAGTTAAAAAAAAAGTAAAGGTATCCCTGTACCAGGCCGTGAAGGCCCATAGGGTTCTGAGACGTTGAGGGTCCTATATTATCTAGACCAGGGATGTCCAACTTCAAACGCGTTGTGATCGACTTTTTTAGTGTCAAAACTTCCAGTGATCTACCACCTCCTCCTATCGTCGTACCTCTCTTTAAGCAAAAATATTTGTAAAAATAACACGACACATGATGTTTGTTCTAAAAGCAACATACATTGAAAGTACAGACTATTTTAACATGTAAGGCTGTCAGCCTTACGCGCCGGCCACGCTTTTCTCCCCAGGAAAATTATTTAATTAATTCCTGGTACTCATTTCTGTTAGAGGCTGAGTCCACTCCAGGGCCATGGTGCGGCTGGAAGGATTAGGTCAACTGGAAAAATCCAATGACCTCCTCGGGACTTGAACCCGCGACCTTCCGGCTTGTAGCATAATGCTTCAACCAACTACGCTACCGCGTGCCCCCTACTAACCAGTGGGTACCGGGGGTAAAGCTGCTGAGGCGTGAAGCTGACACCTCCAACTAGTGCCGATGTCAAAAAAAAAACGTGGCTCTATATATCCACTTCCACATATACGTCTTCATGGTGCAGCGCTTAATTAGTTAAGAACAGGGACAACTTTACTGTATATTACATTCACGCATGCGTATGTGTGTCTGTGGAGTGGGTCTATTTGAGTTTGTACGACCAGCAGTTGTGATTATCGGTTTGCAGCTTGTAGGTATCTCACATCTCGGGCTGCAACACAATACTGTACAACACTGTATGTTTGTTAGTCAGTGTTCTGTATCCACACGTTAAACAACTAAGAACCTCTGAGCGACCTCAAGTTCTCACGGAGGTTGCTATGAGGAGTACTATCTTCTTGCACGTGATGTCGCGTGATTTGTTACAAGTTCGCCCACATTTCGGAGGACACAGTACTGCTTTCTTCGGTGTCTAAAAGTAAGCCAAACAAGCAACCAACTAACCGAGGATGCAGATAGTATGATTCTCTAATACTCATGTAAACTTCTACTAGACTATACGGTGTCACATCCCAGATGACAGTACTCTTCAACTAGGAGGCTTGCCTGCATCGCCTTCAACCCCTCCCCCTTGATGTTCGACAGCTCAGATTACTCGTGTACGTGTAAACCGACTTTAAGAAGTATGGTCCTTATGAAGCTCAGGTAGTCAAGAAATTCCATAATTGTTATAGTACGAGATAGGTTCATTGCAGTATTTAAAACAGGCGGAAGCAGGAGCCACTCCTAAGCCAAAAGAAAACAGTCCAGACCCTCACATTCTCTTTCCCTAACATTATCCCCAATCTACGCTTCAAGATGGTAAAGTTGTCCCTGTGCTTAACTGCACTATGCCATGAAGGTGTATGGAGGAGTGGAAGTATAGATCCACGTTTTCTTGACCTTGGCACTAGTTGGTACCCACCGAATAGGAGGCTGGGTGTGCCCCAGAGCCGGTCTGACCGACGTAGAGAAGAGCAAATTCTTGACCCTACAGGGACTAGAACTCCGATCCCTCAGCCGTCCAGGCCGTAGTCAGTCGCTACACCAACTGCGCTATCCCGACTCTCAACCCAATCTATGTTTACACTTCTGGATTACAACCTTCTCTTCAAATTTTCAGTCTCAAGTTCTATACGCATTTCTATTTTCACCAATGTTTTCTACATGGTTCTCCCATCTCATTCAGATTTTTTTATTGCTAGTGGTGTGGGACTAAGTCCCTTGTACTGCGGCCACTTCTGGCCTATTGTACCAGCCCCAGATGACAGGTGAGGGTGATTGTGGAGCAATTGGTGGAATGAAGATTGGCAGGGGAAACCGAAGTACTCGGAGAAAACCTGCCCCAGCACCTCTTTGTTCACCACAAATCCCACTTGAACAGACACGGGATCGAACCAGGGCCGCCGTGATGGGAAGCCAGCGGCTAACCGCTTGAGCTATGGCGCGGCCTCATTCACTTTGATTTCATCATAATAAAATTTCCTGAGGCGTACAAATTTTCTCCATGCCGGTACTAACCTTTACCTTTATTTGCCTTACTGCCTACATAGTTCCTCAAAAATGTGTTTTCCTCTTGGTTATGTACGAGTATTTAATCGGATAAAAACAAACCTTCCAACTAAGTACAGACTCTAGGACAGCCGTGTCAAACATGCCGCCCCTCAACTTTAGAGCTAATTGATATTAAAATCAATATTAAAATTTTAGTATAAATATTTTTTGTAAAGACAGTTTTCCAGCAGACTAGAAAACAAGAAGTCTCACACAGACATAAATTAGCAGGCTGCAGGAAATTCAATGTTTTGCTATTTCTAACATAATTTCTTGTGTAATCTCTCTTTTTACATATTGAAAAGCTGTGTGATACTTGTCAAAAATGGCATTCTCTTGCTTTTTAAAACTGTAAGATATGTGACTTTAGGTAACTATACTGAAACTATTCCTAAATAATAAATAGAATTAAATTTCCTTGTATCAAAATCTAATGTATATTTCCATTCTGAAGTGCGGCACTGGACTATTATTTATAGGGCTCAGGTGGCCCTCTGTAGAAGTTGAGTTCGACATGCCTGCACTAGGAGACTTCATATACAAAAATAAAATCGGGAAAAATAGAAGTAAATAAAATGTCTCCACCTTTGAATCGCCGCTCTTCAGATGCTGTGCATTAATGGCGTACTGGGTTCGACCCTGTAATCTCTCCGTTATTAAAGCAAAGTTCTAAGATGTTTTGGTTTCAAATACTTCTCGCGTACTACAATTCCCATGCTTCTATTATCGAATAGTGAGGCAAGTGAACTAGGTGGAGAGTCAGGTTTCCTGCAGACAGGGAGTACTTTACATGCACATTATCCTCAGACGATGCCAAAGGCTGTGTCACACACTGCTAAGGGATGTTTACGTCATGACGAGATTGCAGACATCAAAAGCAGGTCTACAGTAGGAAACGAAAGCATCAGTGAGCAATGAGACAGTTTCCATGGTTCTATACGCAAATACAACTGCATAAATCGTACGTACTAGCTCACATTAGACTCTAAAATCTCGAAACAAAAAAAAAATCAATGCCATGTCAAAAATACAGAAGATCCTTTCTTCGAGACCATACTGTCTTATATTCTATAACGAAATAAACTATGCATTCATTTGCTGCTCTAAACTCCTAACGTAATCCCCACAGTGGCGACATCATTGGGCTTCTTACAATACAGACCCACAATGCCATTAGGTTGCTACACCCAGACACGTCAGATCTTGAATGTGTGTCTTCCAAGAAATGGCATTAACTTTCGTAATCTATTTATTCTAACTTCCCTAAATTATCGATGTCAGTATAGTGAAAATGTTTGAATATGCAACAAGATATTTTCTTCACTGAAATAAACCAGAACAAATAAAACGGTAGTCAATTCCGTTGCGTCGAAAATTCAAACCGACTGAGGAAAACTATTCAAACAACCCAATGTCAGAAGATGAACAACAATATACAACAACGCCAAATATAAAATTATTGATCGCAATGTGTTTTATGTCGATCAAAGTGGCCGCGAGGTCTAAGGCATGAACCATCTTCGCCCGCTTGAACACTGGTGTCGTGGGTTCGAAACCCACTCAAGGCATAGATGTCTGTGTGCATTTATTCTGTGTATAAATAACGGTCTTGCGAACGAGATGTTACCCCGTCCAAGAGTCTACCGCCTGAAAAAGTGGTCAAGGTCAACAGGGGTAGATAGATAGAGAGGTGTTCTATGCTATGCACTCGCTGAGGCTATTATATATATATATATATAGACACACACACAAACGCGCGCGCGTAATTTTGTGTCTAAGTTGTTTTAGAAAAAATCGGCATAAAGCTAAACCTGAATTACCGCAGGTTTCGTGTATCGAACCGATAGGAACCGAAATTCATTTCACGATAGTTTACAACATACAGTCCTAGTATCAAATTCATGAAAATTATCTTAGTAGCTTCTGTGATGGAATACGTAGACAGGGACAGCTTAAGCGTTACGCGTGCTCTTTGTGCAAGAAGTGCAGAGAAACGTTCCGTTTCCTCGATAACAAAGATGGAGACCCAGAGCTTGTTCATCAGTTAGTTCTATTGTGGAAGCGTGGCTGTCAGAATTCCAACAGCAAATACAAAAGGAAACACGCACACTTACAGAATCAACGTTAGTGAGCGTGAGGAGTCCCTCTAATGAGGTTTCTCTACCAAACACAGTATCAGGGCACAGGCTGCACAATCACGGAGTCGGTGACAGACGGGGGGGGGNGAGCAAGTGCATCTGTTTCTCCAAGCGAAATGACGGCATTCTGAGCACAGCCCTGGACTCCAAACCGGAGTTTGGGTTGACAGAGCACAGCTCCCGTTTCCCTTGATCACCGGGACAACCAGCATTCTTTAAGTCCCAATTTAGGCAAAGAAGCTATTCCTAAAAACAACTAGCCATACACTACATTTCATTAACCCCCAATTTCGTCCTTCCCATATGAAAATCTCCGTTTCACTTCGGTTTACTAGTTCTTAGACATTCCGTACAATTTTTTTGGCGGGTGATCAGCTCGTCGCAAGGCCTCTACCTGTACACAAACACAAAAAAACGCACACACACACACACAAACACTAAACATCCATGCCCTGAGTGGGATTCGAACCCACGATCCCGGCTTCCGAGCTACCTTGACTGGCTTTTATTAAACTTTAGTATATCAATATCTGGAATGTCTGTCCCTTCTATAATTATTAATGGTAGTGGGGTGGGACTAATTGGCGGTTCCTCCAGAAGGGCTGAGCTCCATGAGTAAGTAAGTAAGTGGGGTGGGACTAAGTCCCTTGTACTGCGGTCACTTCTGGCCTACTGTACCAGCCCCAGATGATAGGTGAGGGTGATTGTGGTGCAATTGGTGGAATGAAGATTGGCAGGGGAAACCGAAGTACTCGGAGAAATCCTACCCCAGCGCCACGCTGTCCACCACAAATCCCACTTGACCAGATCCGGGGTCGAACCCGGGCCGCCGCGGAGGGAAGCCAGTGACTAGGCGCTTGAGCTATGGCGCGGCCATTGGAGAGGAACTTTACTACTGACACCAATATAACAGACATCATGGAGATATCTATTAATTCTATATAGAAACTGTCATGATTAACTGATATAAGGAGAATTACGAATGCATAACAATACGGAAAACCTTCCAAATTATTTCTAAGCCCATTTCCTTGGCACTACAGCCCCAGTGGGCCTAGGCCTACCTCCATGAACTCCGTTCACTTCGGTTTTTCTAGATCTTACACATACGGTAGGACTCCTTGGGCGAGTGATCAGCTCGTCTTAAGGCCTCTACCTGTAGACAAACACAGAAAAACGCACACAAACATACATGCCCTGAGTGGGCTTCCGGCTTCCGAGCGAGCGAAGACAGTGCATGCCTTAGACCGCTCGGCTACCGTGACCGGCATGGGTCACATTACACACCCGTAATTCTCTATTATGTTTACAATCTCATATTGAAATAAATTCGGGGAGTAGTCTTATGGATAGCGACAAAAATTCTTTGACAATCACGCTAGACTAAAATCCGTGGCTTTAGTCCTCAAGCGAACTATACCGACCGAGCGATAGCCGCTTGTCGGCGAAGTTAGTGCCAACTTTAGCGGATAGAGGGTGTCGCGTGGTCAGCGCCAAGAATCCCCACGGCCGTTAATTTCGGTTTTCTAGATCGGAGCCGTTATTTCTTTGAAATAGCTCCTGAATTATCCTCACGAGGCTGAGTGGATCCCGTTCCAGACCCTCTACTTCCCAGAAAATCAGGTAGTGCCGAGAATCGAACCCGGGACCTAATAATCTGTAGCCAGGAACTCTGGCCACTAGACCACTTATCATGCTGACAATGATAAATCAAACGTCATTCTGCAGTGTTTACATGCGTAACCTTCCATATTTTACCCGTAAACACTCCACATATTACTAATATCTGTGTACACAACAACCTGAGCGAAATTACAACATTTTTCCATTGTAAAAACGCGAAAATTCCCTTCTTAAGTACAACCTCTAAGAAGCGAAGCCGCTAAATTTATAGTCTATAGTAAGAATATTCACCGCAACAGACACTAATATGCATTCGTATTCAGAAGGTGACCTTTGGAATCACGGGAAATAGTGACTATAAAGACGAGAGGGCGCCTTTTCATGGTTTCCTACGACAGGCAGACCGAAATAATACCTCAAAAGAGACGTGACCGCTCACTCTCCTACCGATGTGACTCAATATTCACCATTACTAACCTCAAAAAATACTAGTAAAACACCCCAACACGTTTGCTTCAAAGAAGCACAACTAAAATAAGTCCTTTTCTTTGGCACTCTTTTGAGTAGGCAGTACCAGTTGTTGTGATACACTTCTCAATCCATCCTTTTCTTACATGTCTCACAGTTCTTTGTCCAGTGGATCTGTATTTTAATGCAATTTTATTTATCTCCTTTTAATATATACTCTGCATGTGTCCTGTTCACGTTTCTTTTTAATCTTGTATTCTACCTCATTTCAAAATATATGTAATTAATTTCTCATTCCGTCATGTGGAATATAACCAGATTTTGTACAGCCAAAATAAGCACCAATAAAGAATAGCATTTTACTTAGCTGGTACAGGTTTCTACATTCAGTTATGCAACGTTGTAATTCTATCGTTGTTTATTATGACAGTACAGCCAACTAGAACAGAAGTTCTTGAAATTAGTTTAAATTCTTCATTGTCCAGGCATGTTTCGAAGCGTACGATGTCATCGTTATGGCTATATACTTAGTAATACAAACTAAACTAGCTCAAGGTTATTTTTCATGACTGTATATCAATCACGAAATACAACTTGAACTTACGAAGTATGTATGCCTGAGGATGACACTGTAAACGCTGAAACATTTCGGAACAGTACACGAATTTACACTATTTCAAGATATCGTGTTGCAATTTACTGTTCCCTGACAATAAACAGCGGTACAAGGGTTAGATATCCGGTACCGACAAGATATGTATCTCCTTCTCCAACTTCCTATGCAATGTTGTCGCGGACTGTTTCCCCGGGGGTAAAGCGGCAGGGACATGAAGCTGACTACTCACCCCATCAAGTGTCGAAGTTAAGACTGGTAGAGCTATATCTCCACTCCCCCATGAGACTTAATGGCATAGTACATAATTAAGCCCAGGGATGTCACCTAAGCGCCGAAATTCTGGGCATACTTCCCTTAACAAACGTCAACCTGGTCTGGCTATGAGTAGCGATAGAATCGCTTCATCGGTCGCTAGCAACGTTCCATCCCAGTGCGTCTGACGGAACGAACCGTGTCACGGGACAGCAACTCCCGTTTGTTTCGTTAAAATTAATGGCTCAGCCCTGCCTTGCATGGCGTTACCGCTCAAACAGTAACCTGATCGTTTAGGGTGCAAACTCATCAGAATGACAGGCGAAAATACGTGTACTACAGAAGATAAAATTCGCTGTATAATGGGACAAACTTCTACAGCATATTCCAGCCATATTGTTTACGTGCAGTATTAAGCATTCTCTGAGAACAATACATGTTAATATAAAGTTCACGGATATGTTACAGTCCAAACCTGTTGCATTCTCCGTGGCTGCTATATTCATAGTCATTTCGGAAGGGCCGACTGATTTAATAGTTATGACCCATTCCTCGAGTCTGGGCAGAACAAAACTGCCGTTTCTTACATTCAGTTTGAGTGATCAGAAACGGGCAATAACACCGTGGGAGGCAAGCTTGTAGTTTTCTGAAGACTTAAATCAGTCTGTCCAACTTTCTTACGTACTCGGGCACAATTCACTGATGCCTATGGAGGTGCGGGCGCCACAACACTACTACTACTACTACTACTACTACTACTAATAATAATAATAATAAAATTTTTCGAAAACATTTAACAGTACTCAGACGTTCAAAAATGTCTCTTGTCTTACAATTTGAATTAATATTAAAAATCGGCTCAATTATATGTGCTTATGGAGGGCGCCAGAAAAATATACCGCGGGCGCCGCGTTGGACAGGGCTGACTTAAATGTTCTCTTTTGACACGCGTAACTGTCATAATTTGTCTTCGGAAGGAAGTACCTGAACCCCAAATTGCAGACTGTAACTGCTTCCATATGTGGGGGTCCGAGTTGTATCTCTGGGAGCTGCTGTGTTCTCAAGAGTCGTTATGTGACTTGCTTATGCTGAATGCATGACTTCAGCTAGTTAAAATGAGCCAACTGGAGATGAATTCTTGTCTGGGAGGGGATATCGTCAATTCAGATGCTTCTGGGGGATGACGCGACGCTTGCAAAAGATACCTGTCTTGGGGAACTCGACGTCTTAAATAAATCGGAGTCAGACGTCGTGTGGCTGCACTCCTCATGTTCCTCTGAAGTAATAAGGCCATTTTTCATGTTAAATTTTGATAATATTAAAGGGCCATATTACTCCTTGCTTGCGCGAAGGAAGTTGCAAAGTTTCGCTTTCAAAAAATAAACAGTTTCTTAACAGTGAAAGTTGTCGTGTCGTTAATTTGGAGCAGTGGACTGGCTTCAAGGGCACAGTTTCCGAAGGCATGAACTTGAGAAGTCAGGTGGTCTACTGGAGCAGGCATACAAGTACACGTACAAATAAAGGAAAGTGGACGGTTACAAATTATCCTAAATTAGGCCTATTCGTTCGATCATCAATGTCTCTACAGCCGCTGTTGGGCTCTGGTTTCTTCTTCAGTTTCGTAATCTCCTTTACAAAGACGGTAGAACTCCTTGGACGAGGGATCAGCCCGTTGCAAGGCCTCTACCTACACACATGACAACACAAACACTGATTAAACGCACACAGACATCCATGCCTTGACTGGCATTCGAACCAACGATCCCAGCGATGGAGAGAGCGAAGACAGTTCATGCCTTAGACCGTGCGGCCACCGTGATCGGCAAATTAGGCCTATATTTAATATAAATTTGTATCACATATATAAATATACATACACATCTAAGCGTTTGTGCGTGCGTTGGTTTGGAAAAGGTAACACTTCTCTTTGCAAAGAAAATATGACGACTTAGGAAGTAATGTTTATTTTCTGAAATGAGTAGTGAAAGGATATTATATGAATAATCATATTAATAAGACTAAAAAGTGGAGCCCTTGAAATAAAATGATTAGTAACATGCGAGACTCTATGTGAATATAAGACTAAATATTTGGGAAATCAATTATGCCAAGACGGTGAGAGAAAAACAGAAGGCAAAATTTCATATGTACTCGTACAAATGGAATAATTAAGACATTCTGAACAACAAACTATGGCATCATCATCATCATCATCATCAGTAATCTGTCAAGACGACAGGTCCACAGTCTCTTTCAAAACAATTCCTCCACTTAATGCGATCTAGAGCTTTCTCCTTCAAATGACAGTATCCTCTTCTGTCCCCAAGGTCATCCAGCATCTTCTTACGTCTTCTTCCTCGTCTTCTTGTCACTTCTATCCGCCCATCTATCTTTCCTTCGATAGCTTCTTTTAGAAGGCAGTTTCTGCGTAAAACATGACCAATCCAATTAGCCTTCCGTTTTCTTATTTCATGTAGGATATTCCTCTGCTCACTGACTCTAATTAACACTTCTTCATTTCTCACATAATCGGTCCAACTGATCTTCTCCATTCTTCTCCAACACCACATTTCGAAACTTTCCAGATGTTTCTGATCTACTGCCCTAAGTGTCCATGTTTCAGCCCCATACAGAGCTATGCTCCAAATGTAGCATTTCACTAGTTTCTTCCTCAAATTTAAGTCCAATTTGCTGGTAAAAAGATTCTTCTTCTTGCTAAATGCAGCTTTTGCCATGGCAATCCTGGATTTAATTTCACAAGTACACCTTCCATCATCTGTTAACAAGCTACCCAAATATTTAAAACATTTCACATTCTCCACTTGTTTTTGGTCTATCTTTATTGTGACTGGGGTTGGTTGTCTCGAAATTTTCATTACTTTTGTTTTCTCCACATTCATTTCCATGCCATAGCACCTTCCAATTTCAATTAGTCTATCAATCATGCCCTGTAGCACAGTTTCTTCCTTAGCCATTAACACAAGGTCATCTGCATATTTCACAGTTTGAATAATTTGCCCTCCTACTTTGAAGTCACCGAGCCCATCCAGAGCTTCCTTGGTAAGGCATTCGCTGTACAAGTTGAACAGAATTGGTGATAAACAGCATCCTTGTCGAACTCCTCTTCCAATCTGCACACTTCCTGTCTCCCCCCTGTCCAGTCGTACTCTAACTTTCTGATCCATGTACAATTTGCTAATCAATCTTCTTTCATGCCAATCGATACCTGTTTCTTTCAGGATCTGCATTAATTTGGTCCAGTTTACCCGGTCAAATGCCTTCTGCCAGTCTATGAAGCAAACACACAGTTCTTCATCTATCTCCAAAGTTCGTTCCGCTATAATTCTCATCATCCCAATTGCATCCCTGGTTCCTTTTCCTCTTCTAAATCCAAACTGATCTTCTCCAAGTACATCCTCTATTTTCCTTTCAATTCTTCTTTTAAGTATCTTTGCTATTATCTTTGCTGTATGTGCAATAAGACTTATTGTGCGATGGTCGCTGCATTTTGTAGCTTTTGTCTTTTTCTTTAAGGCAATCATTGTAACTTCTGTAAAGTCCTTGGGCCACTCTCCACTTTCATATATGGTGTTCATTAGTTTTGTCAGTGTTTTCAAACCACCTTCTCCCAGTAACTTGAGCACATCTCCAGGTACATCATCATCTCCTGTAGCCTTTCCCTTCCTCATTTCCTTGATAGCTTTTTCCACCTCACTTTGTAAAATATATGGTCCTTTCTCGTCTGTATCTACTTCTTCTTCCGGTTCAACTTCTAAGGTTTCTGGCCGATTAGGTCGATCATATAGTTCTGAAATATAATTTTCCCAAATTTTCAGCACTTGCCTCTGATCTACTATTCTATTCCCCTGGGAGTCTTCGATGCCAACATTTTGAATCCCATGATTCTCTTTCCATCCTAGTTCTTTTGTCTTCATGTACATCAAATCATAACGGCCTGTTCTTTGAAATTCCATAATCTCATTACATATCTTCTCAAGATATTCCTTTTTGGCCCTGTCCGTGGCTCTTTTCAATTCATTCCTCAGTCTCCTGTATTTCCTCCTGCCTTCTTCATTGTTGACATTCTTCCATTTCCTTCGCTCCTCCATTTTACTCATCATCTCCTGTGTAACCCATGGTTTTCTTGCTATCTTCTCAACTTTACCTACCAAATCACTGATAGTATCTAACATGCATTCTTTTATATCGTTCCACTGCGCTTCAGCATTTCCGCTTTCACCTTCAATTGCACCGAGTTTCTCTTCTAGAGTCTCTTGCACGCTTTGTCTTTGAGCATATAACTTCTCCAAATCCCATCTGGGTCTGCGCTTTCGAAATCCTATAATTTTCTTCAACCTGGTTCGGAACTTGGCAACCAGCAAGTTGTGGTCAGAGTCAATGTCTGCCCCAGGAAGCGTCTTCACATCCTTCACACTGTTTCTGAATCGATGTTTCACAAGGATGTAGTCCAGCTGATGCCTCTTCCAATCCCCAGGTGCCTTCCATGTGTAAATTCTTCTCTTTGGCTTCTTGAACCAAGTGTTGGTAACAATCAATCCATTTCGTTCACAAAAGTCAATAAGCATTTGACCTCTGTGATTCCGTCTTCCTAGTCCATGTGATCCAACAATATTCTGATATGGTTCATCTCCAACAATGCTGTTCCAGTCTCCCAATATGATGCTGTTTGTGTCTCCTCTTCCATCTTCCTGAAGAATTTCTTCAATTGTGTCATACACTTTTTCCACTTCATCGTCTTCATACTCTGATGTTGGCATGTACACTTGTATAATCAGTATATCTACCGGTTCTGCCTTTAACTTCAGAGCAATAATTCTGTCATTACAAGCAATCTTCTTAACAACACTCCTCACTACACTTTTATGCACCACTATTGCCACACCTCTTTCAGCCCGTTCACCTCCGGAATAATACACTGTATAATCACCGCTTCTTATTTCACCTTGTCCTTTCCACCGCACTTCGCTGACACCTAGCACAGACACTTCATTCTTCTGCATTTCCGTTTTCAAATTCTCCAATTTTCCTGCTTGATTCAAGGTCCTGACATTCCATGTTCCAATCTTGTATCCATGCTGTTTCTTCTGATCTTCGCACTTTTTCTTGTTGTAACGCCTGCATGACATTTCCTCTAGAAACACTCCCCCCCGGAGATCCGATTGGGGGAGTAGTTTACCTCCGGATTGTTTTGCCTCCAGAGGAAACATCTCGCATATATGGTATCTCTGTTTTACTATGGCATATGTGTTTGAAATTATTGTAACCGATTTGATTAAGGCATTGCCAGGCAACGGTCCAACACGCAACAATAGCGGTAGCTATGTTTCTGTAGATCCGCCCGACGCGCCAATAAACTAACTGGATAGCGATCACGTGATGTGTTTACTGCAGGTCCATGTCCGTTCCGTGGCTATATAACGAGAGCCGTGAGCTGTTAAGTTCAGAGTTAGATGGAGATTGCACATAGAAATGATCGAAGCCAAGGCCTTCAGAACATTCATTAAAGTATATTCCCTATTCAAATGTGAGCGATTGAGTGATAACATTGAAATGACTCTCCACAAAGCTCTCATTAGATCCGTAATGACTTATGCTAGTCCCGCCTGGGAATTCGCGGCAGACACTCATCTAGTGAAATTGCAGCGCCAGCAAAACAAGGTTCTCCGCACCACTGGCAATTTTCCAAGGCGCACACCGGTCCGCGACTTGCACATGAGATTTAAAATCCCGTACGTATATGACTATATAACAAAATTATGCAGGAAACAAGCAAAAGTCATATAAACTCATGAAAATGACAATGTTCGCAACATCGGACAATTCGAAGCCCGACACAGAAAGTACAAGAGGCTTAAACTTGGCGGCGGTCAGGCATACTACCGTTCAAGTGACTAGACTGCCGTGGTAGCGAATACTACTAGAAAGATGGCATAATCTGCTGTACTGAGCCTGGATTGACAGAGGCCTTGTATATATTGTACACACAAATAGGAATTAAGATTAAATATATGTAAAACTGACAATGGACTTATTAATACGGACTATGACTGACAAATGACAGACCCGACCTCTCGTCAGAGAGGGCGCCCCAAATGGACAGGACAGTAACTTTCATATAAGGAAAAAAAAATCTGGTCATGAGACCCAGCCGGGGCTCGACCACCACGACAGACTGACTTGACCGTCAGTCGCAATGCGACTTGGACTTAAGTTCAGAGCGAACTGGAAATAGGAGTATAGGAGAGAGTACAAGAGGTCAGCCTGTGAGGATTTAACGTGTGATTACAAGATCTTATTTATGTGTAATATTTGGAGTGTGTAATTCAGTCAGACGGTTATAGTTCCTGTGTGATAAATCCGTGAAGACTAGAGCAGGGAGACTGAAGAGATTAGAGTGGAGTGATTGTAAATTGTGTAAAGCAGCAATAATGTAATAATTAATTGTAGTTACGACTTCTAGGTTGTTAATAAAACTAATTACCAATCCGAATGCCGTCTTCAGTCACTGAGACACGTGACAATATATAAAGAATTACGAAAATTTAAACCTGTGATAAAATACCGCGCTGCAGAAACGGATATGGGACTCCACTGATAACTGATGAATGCACTCCCTTTCAGAGGCCCAATATCGATTCTGTTTCCTTCACTGCGTAAAATTTTTCTGCCCTAAGCCCTCATAACGTGATCACTTCAACCGCTACCTGAACACAACGCTCTCTTCAAACAATTCAACTGCAGTGATTAGAAACTCTTCCACGTCCAGAGTAACTACTGTTAACTCGCTTGTTCCTAAAGTCTACATGGGGCCCTCGAAACCAATCTGTGGACAATAGGAATGAACCCACAGGAAAACAAATCTCCCTGCTCACACTTCTAGTTCAACAACACAGCGACAAAGTTACTGCATATAGAAGATGGAAAGATCATAGACAGAATGAGTGTACAGAGATGGCAGACGAGGGAACGGATATATAAATATACAGAAAGAACAGTTCGAGCAAGTCCTCAGAGAGGCTCCTGAGGCTAATAAGGAAAATAAATTGCCTAATTCGAGATGACAAAGGAAAAAGACATTCCGCAGTTGTAACCTCTATATTGGTACTGTAGCGTTCATTCTTACTCAGAATAACAAGCGTACAGTGCGGACCCATTTTATGAGGATCCATTCGAGATGACCTCGCATAGTTCAACAACTTATGTCGACATTCTTGCCGAATTTGGGGGGGATTCGCATTACTTCAAATTTTGCGTATAAATGGGTAAAAAAGGTAAAGCTATCCCTGTAATGGGCAGCGAAGGCCCATAGGGTTGTGAGTCCTCGAGGCTCCCACATTTTCCAGACAGTCCGCTCACAGATGGTGATGACTTCAGTCTTATGCGCCGGCCACGCTTTACACACCAGGGCAATAGTGTGACTGGAAGGGTTAGGTCAATTCACAAATCCAGTGACCTCATCGGGAATCGAACCCGCGACACTCCAGCTTGTAGCATGGTGACTCAACCAACTATGCCACCGCGTGTCCCACGTATAAAATGACACTCCATTAATATTTTTTATGTCGCAGTATTTGAAATTCACATAAAATGTGACCGCACCGCAGTTATACACGTATTACTGTGACATGTAGACACATTGCTAGGCAACGACTCGGTAAACACATTCCGGCGGTAACGAATATGCATGCAACAATCTGATAACTTCCGTTGCTACGCGATGGCGCTGTAAATACAACAGAGAACAACCGGTGTCGCAAAAGGTATTGTCACCTGTTGGGTATGTCACGCGACAAATAACTTTACGTGGGTCTCGGATTTAGTGAATCTTTATTGGACACTCACATTTACACACCGTACAACTTTACGTGGGTCTCGGATTTAGTGAATCTTTATTGGACACTCACACTTACACACCGTACAATTATTACCCTTGCAGTATCACTTGGCTTCTGGCCCAATACTTCAATGCGACGTCTCAACTATCCTTGGCCGTGGTTGCATCTCAACTCTCTCTGGTGGCGGCTATCCCAAGATTGTCTCGTTCCCAGTATTCCAATACTCAGTACTCCCTTCGGTCAGAGTCAGAGTCAGAGTCACGTTGCAACTGACGGTCAGTCAGTCTGTCTGTCTTGGTGTCGAGCCCCAGCTGGGGCTCATGACCAGATATTTCTCTTGAGTGAACGTTACCGTCTTGTCCATGTGTAGCGCCCTCTCTGACGAGAGGTCGGGTCTGTCATTTGTTAGTCGGTCTGTAGTAATTTGTCCATTGTCTGTATTTACACATATTTACAGTATACCTATTTCTTGTATAAATGTACAATATTTACACGGCCTCTCAGTCCAGGCTAGGTACAGCAGATTATGCCCTTTTATATACATATATAAATAATTATTCTAGTAGTATTAGCTATCACGGCAGTCTAGAAACTTGAACGGTCGTACGCCTGACCGCCGCCAAGTTTAAGCCTCTTATACTTTCTGTGTCTGGCTTCGCCTTGTCCGATGTTGCGAACATTCTCATTATCATGATTTTGTATGACTTCTGCTTGTTGCCTGCATAATTTTGTTATGTAATCATAAACGTACGGAATTTTGAATG